>NC_061511.1:65394315-65413402 GCF_022539505.1 Lolium rigidum
GATCATACCACTTTTTTAAGAAAGTATATTTGAAAGATGAAAGTACCATAAAAATCAGGATTTTTATGTGGTTTTTTGTTTAAGAAAGTAAGTTTTACAAAAGATAATCTCGTAAAACTTAATTGGCATGGCAATAAAAAAAATTATGTGATCATGAGGAGACCATTCAACATTTATTCATCACGTGTCCTCTGACCAAAATAGTTTGGCGTATTGTGTATATGACTTTCAATATTACATCCCCAACTAGTATCAATAATCTGTTTGGAAATTGGCTTAAGAATGTTAATAAAAATAATAAAGTACAAATACATGTAGGGGTTTGTGCTTTACTATGGGCCATTTGGAATGTGCGTGATGACTATATATTTAACAATGCAAAATCTTCATCTTTTATGCAGGTTATTCCCATGGCTACCCATTGGATCCGTATGTGATCATACCTACAGCCAGGATTTAGATACAGGGTGCAACCGACTAGAGAGGGCTACGCTGGATATGTACAGCCAGTGCAGCTGGCGTTTTGATTTCCGCCTAGCATATTAGTGCCTATGCATCTCTTGTCATATTTTTTGTTTAGATGGTTGATACATGTATCGACCCTGTGCGACCCATAATGTAATCTTTTGTAAAACTAAGTTCGCTACTTCAATAATGAAATAAAAGTTGCATGCATCAATCGATGCAGCTCTGCCTCCATTTCGAAAAAAGAAGATACCGGCAACCATGATCTCGAGAGATCGCCGTCCTGGAGAAGCTAGTATCGATAAGAGCCGGGACATAATCCCATCTTCGGCCAGACGGAGATGGAGACATACCAAACTCGCAAGTTCCCCAACAAAGCCGTACCTGCCTGAGCTTCATTAGGTGGAGGCGGAACTTGAGGACACCAATACATTGCGACATCATCCCCTCCACTGAACGTTGTCACCGTAGACAAAACTTTTACACACCAAACCTAATGACCGACGATTGACTCCAAACTTTAACCCGTCGATGCTCCTCCATAAAAGAACCTCAATTCGGAGCAGGTTGAAGGACCTTTATTCTCGTAACCGCCGATGCTCCTACATCAAAGACGAAGAACTTGAACATCCTACGGAAACCGGTCATCTGATATGAGGTTCCCCCACCCTCCAGCAGTAGTGCCGGCGGCCGAAGGTAGCTAGATCGCTTTCAAATGGCCTCTCTCACGAGAGCCCTGGAAAAAAACGGTTCGGTATCTGACAGTTCGGTGCAATGAACCTCCGCCCCATCCTAGAAATTTTTCGAAATATCCTTCAGTCCATGGCCCAACTACCAAGCAGATCTGGGACTAAACTTAAACTCTTTGCCCAAAGACAGATAAAGGCCCAAGCTCTATTAGTGGTTTTATGTTTACCGACTGTCTTGTGTGCGGCTTATTAGAGCTCGCGCTATACAGACCTATCGTGAAAATATAAAAGCTCGATATGATAATTTCTAATTTTTTTTGATTTTTCAAAATATAGTCAATGATGTGTGTATATATTTGTTTACCGACTGTCTTGTGTGCGGCTTATTAGAGCTCGAGCTATACTTACCTGTGGACTTTTACAAATTTAAGAGCCACCTTGATCGCTTCATCCACGATAAAACAAGCCCGCGTTCGGTCAATGTCACAGTTGGCAAAGTTGTCGATCATATACGCGGCTGAATATATGCGAATTTAGATAAATCCGAGTCACCTATTTACAGACAGCGGGGAGGGGGGGGGGGAAGGGAGGCGAAGGGGAAAAATTATACTCGTCCGCTCTGTCAACGAGTATAAATAAGGAACCAAGTGATTGCGGAGTAATTTTTTTACTTCTCTAACCGGTTTGAGGGTTTAGTTAAGCATGGTTTAGATGAGTATACAAGGTTTTAATGGATCGACTAGAGAGGCCCTAATGCATTATTATTTTTGCACAATTCGGAAATAGTTCTTAGAAATAACGTGAAACCAAACATTTTAAGGCTGACACATCAACAAGCTAATTAACAGCCTTCAGCTCACATGAATCCATAAATTTCAAACTTATATAGATAATGGAATAAATAAACTCATGAATACGGGATTAATAAAAAAATGAGAATCGGAATATTTTTAGGTTGACGAATGGTTTCGTTGGTATTCCCCACCACGGAGAGGTCGTAGGGTCAGTGTTGTTCCTTGACGCGCTTCGGGTACTAGCAGCGGAGCTCCGACATGTATTCCTTGTTTTGCGTACTCCTCCTCGAGGCGCTCGCGGGCCTTTCTGTCCTCCCGCGGGTCACGCGGAAGCCACCCGAGGGTCGACCGGCCCCAAGTCCAGCCATTCGGGCCGCTGAAGGAGAAATTTAGTTGCGCATGGAGGCACATCGACTATATGTCGTACGCCTTCGGCACATTTGCCGCCGAGTGAAAGGTCGATATCCAAAAAAAACAATTGTGGGTGGTGCGGTCGGTGATCTATGGCACCCGCACCCCCACATCCGCTGATGCACGCCGAGGTACTCCCTCTCCGGTGGCGGCAGGTCGCGGTGCCGCGGGGAGGCCAAGCCGGCGCGGGAGGAGCCGCCGCAATCTTGAAAGGCGTTGCCACGGCACAGCTGCGCTTGGCCTGATTCACGCTCCAAATCGACTGAGGGGGCCAACAACGGGAGGATCTGGCCATCTAGGCCATCAAGTGAGAGAAGAGTGGCATAGTGTAAAAATTATATTCGGGCGCTCATTTGACAATTATAAACAAGGAGCCGAGTGGTCAAGCTAAATCTAACTGGTTTTAAGGGATCGGCTAGAGATAAGCTAATGCTTTGTCATTTTTGCCCCCAAGTACTCAACAATTGAACGAGTTCATACTTCCACAATTCAATTCATATATACTAATAGAACGACAAGAAACGAAACATTTTCAGGCTGACGCTGATCAACAAGCTAATTAACAACCTCTTCAGCTCACATGAATCAACAACGTTCAAACTGATGACATATATAGATGATGGAACGAACAACTCACGAATTCGGAATTAATTAAAAAAACGAGGTACGAAATAGTTTTAGACCGACAGCTGCTCAATCTGGTGCCATGGCATATGAAATAGTGCTCCGGCCGGAGGCGCACCATATATATATATTATTCTTCGATGTGCTCCTCTTCCAAGAATCCATAACGTCGTTGCCTCTCTAGCTGAGACCATGGGATGTTGGTGCAGTAGTTCATGAGTATCTGAACCATGGAAGGAGTGACCGGTTTACCATACAATCCGATAAATTGGATAAAATCGTTGGCGATCTTCTCCTCTGTTTCAGTTTTGAGGTCATATATGTAGATGCCATCGGGTTGTCCATCATGCTGGCCTCTACCAAGGTAAAAGACACAGTTGCGGTCAATGGAAGGGAGCTTATCGGCATGGACATACACGCACCTTTCACCAAGGAAGAGAGCACCGCTGCCAATCCTTGTTGTTGGCTCGATCACCTTCTTTTCAAAGTTCACCTTGCAGATATCCATGCCGCGGTCTGGGTGTTTACGACTAAGGACAAGCAACATCTCTCCGGCAGATTGGACAAAGTAGAAACGGAAGTATTTTTCCCAGAAATGAGGGGTGATGATGCTGCTCAGGAGATCATCGACCTTGTCATCCCTGATGCCCAAGATGTTGTGTCCTTGTCCAGCGCGTTGTACTTTACCTCGGCGAAGTGCTCGTCGTATGGCTTGGCCAAGTACGCAATACGATATGTCGGGTGCTCTAGGACTAGAGTCGGAGCAGTGCCAGCCACCCGCAGATGGGCAACAATGTGGAGAAGGAAATCGGGCATGGGCGCCTTGAACGTGATGCAGGATGCCGTGAGAGGGTCGATGACGAGCACGGTGTGTGGAGAGCTCCTTCTTGCGAGGACGAGGAGGCCACCGCTGCTGGTGATGAGGTAGTAGTTGGTGAGCTCGGGAAGATCTGTATGGAGGAACCGTCCCGTGGTGGTGTTGAGGAAGAGACGGCCGAAGGGGGCGGTTTTACGGCCCCTCGGGAGCTCCTCGTCCAGCATGACCCACTCCCGGAGGAGGAAGCGGGGATCTTCTGGGTGCTTCTTGGGGTTGACCATGGCGTCACGCCAGCTGCGGCAGACGGCACGCATGACCATGTAGTAGTCGACGTCGCCGGTGGCGAGGAAGCGGTTCCCGATGCCCATGACGCAGTCGGCAAGGAGCAAAGATCAGATGACCTCCACCGCGGAGGTACGTGGTTTGATCCTTCGTTCCATGGCGGGTGGTACTTGGGTTGATTACTAGGGTGGTAGACTGGTAACTCAGGCATGTGCATCTTCGGCCGGGCTATTTAAGGATGGTACGAACGCATAGTATGTGTGTAAGCGTTGTGTTTTGGTTCCGCCAAAGCTGGAAACCCTCACACGTCCAACGGCTATTTGGTTTGACGTGCTGTTTTCTTTCTTCATTTGGAAGTGAGACACGGTTTGGCAGTCACCACTAATTTATCCATGTTTCCTACCATATTTGACATTCTCACGCGAGATTGTGTTTCCTACCATATTTCACTATATCCAAACAGTGGATGTACAAGTTAATACAAAGTACCCCATGAGATAAGAAAAAACATATAGGTCCCCAGTAGTTGCAAAAAAGACCTCACTAAAAGATGTTAAAAAGCAATCTGATCTTTCACTTTCTCCACCGCCGAGCTAGAGGTCAGCGCCGCCGCCGTCGTGCCTAGAAGCGGGGACGAAACCACTTGCTGCTATGCAGACGTAGTATGCGGTAGCGGACCTCGAGAGGGGCCTCACAAAGGAGGTTAAACATTCGCCGGAGCCCTTCACCGGCTTTTGGATAGGCCATGAATAGGCCTTGGATGTCGGACGGCCTATCGCCCGCCGCCGAGGTGATGCTCAAGAAAATCGCTTCCCAACTCCACTGCTGTTTGGCGCTGCTTGCAGCCGAGGATTCTTTGCCAACACCATCGATGCAAAACGACCCACCGTCAAACTCACCACTCCTGCCACGGGTAGGAGGAGGTGGGCGAAGAAGATAGGCTTGGAGTAGAACCCAAGAAGCTCGAAGTTGCAGCCAGAACCCGATCCACCACCTTACAGATGCTAAGGAAGAGAAGCTACATCCCTTCCACTCCTCGCCGCCACGGCCGGCCAGAGGAAGAAACACCTTCTTCTTCAAGCACACATCAAGGTGGCCATGCATGCGCTTATGAAACTGGGGGCTCGCATCAAGAGGAGCATCAGCCGCCTTCCACCTTGGAAGCCTGGCGACACCTTCTTTCCTCGACCGCCTGCCGTTGCGCCGATGCGGCAGAGCAGAGGACCCTCGACCTCCTCCCTCTTCAGCCGCACCACTGCTTCTTCTCTACATCCCCTCGCCGCCACGGCAGGCCGAAAGAAGAGAACAAAGCAGAACGCCGCCCCAGACAAGAGGTGGTCACCTGACTTTATTTGCGGAGATCCCAGGTCGGGGTAGCCTTCGTCGTCTCCGACCGCCGGAGAAGAAGAAGAAGCCACCACTCCCGGATGCACCAGATCTGGCCAGAAAGATCGGGTACCCTACTCCAAACTACAGGCACATGGCCAAAACCCCTGGATCTACACCTAAGCACTACTCCGGCGCCTCTCCTCCACCATCTCCGGCCAGCAAGGCCGACGGAGAGGGCTCGGGATCGGCCCGGCCTCACTCGGGTGACTCTCAACTCACGGGAGGGGGAAGAGAGAAGGAAGGGAAAAGAGAAACTAACCAAACGATCTCGAGAGAAAGAAATCACAGTGGAAGCTGCTTCTCTGCCTACTCTGATTCCAGTTGTCCACTTTCTAATTTTTTCAATCTGATATTTATTTTTCTTCTTATTCAATTAAGTACTGTCGCTAGTGGAGACAGGACATTCAGTCGCGGCCCGTAACGGGCCCTAGTCCCGGTTTGGGAACCGGGGCTATACATGTGGGACTAGTCCCGCCTAGTTACCAGCCGGGATAAATGGCCCTCCATGTGGTCGCAATACAGGGTTTGGGCTGGAGAACCTTTAGTCCCGGCTCGTAATCCCAACCGCGACTAGATATTATTTTCAATAATTATGTTTTTCATTTTTCTAATTTCATTTTCCTAATTTCATTTTTCTTTTTTTATTTTCTATTTTTTATTTTTTCTTTTTTCCTTTTTGTTTGACTTGTTACTCTCTCACTTGGACCATTTTTAATACTAATTACACTTAATCTGTAGTGAACTTGTAGATTTGGTCATCACTTCTCGGTCGGTCACCCATCCACACACTACTCCACCCTCAGCACGCTTAACTCATTGGTTCTTTCCTGCTACGCTCCCATGAACGTGATTGTACCTTGTTGTAAATACTACCATATCAATCATATTAACTCTTATACCATTGTGTCACATTTCTGTATTTTTTGAAATCAAAAACAATCTGTAAACCGGAATTGGACAAATAATATATGATTTATTATTAAAAAATGTGAATGATTTGAATATAAAATAATTATGTTTTTATTCATTTATTATTATCAAATAATATATGCATTATTCATATAATATGGACAAATAATTAATATCTTGAAATCTATAAACCGAAATTGGACAAATAATATATGATTTATTATTAGAAAAATGTGAGTGATTTGAATATGAAATAATTATGGTTTTATTCTTTTATTATTATTATTATCAAATAATAAATGCATTATTCATATAATATGGCCAAATAATTAATATCTTGAAATCTATAAACCGGAATTGGACAAATAATATATGATTTATTATTAAAAATGGATTTCTATTTTCGTGCCCTCGGGTCCTTAGTTGTACTCAGTTTTCCCCAGCTCCTTAGTTTTTCCTCAGTTTTCCCCAAGCCCTTGTCTGTAACCCGCAGAAAGAGCTCGGACGGAAGGAATCCCGTTTAGTTGACGTTGGTTGGTGCCGGCAAGTGGGGCCGCTGTTGGTGCCCCGCGATGGACACGTCTCCACTTATCCGGATCATCGTGGGACCCACAACTTGTCCACGTTAGCGCGCCGGACCCACAGCTTACCCGGTGACCGTTGCAAAATGGGAGCCCGAGCCAGCCCCGCGCCCGTGCCCGTGCCATTGCTTCCCCTTTCTTTCTCCGCGCCCCATTGTTCTTCTTCTCCGCCGCGCGCAGCCCTTCTCCGGTAGGCGGGTGATGTCTAGTTTCTCTTCGACCTCCCGTTCTTCATGGCCGCAGTATGGACCCGTGCCTTTGACAAGATGCCCCGACCGCCCACGCCAGGAGCCTCCGAAGCGGTCGATCCGTAAGACGGACGAGAACGGCAACCGTGGATGTGAGTTCGTTGCATGCGAGAGCTTGCCATATAGAGAGGGGGATAAGGTTAGATCTCGCTCCAATTTCTCTCGTTTTCTCTCGATTTTCTTGTTATTCCCTCGAATTTGGGATTTAGGGTTCACGTTGTTGTTTTCGGATCTTGAAGAAATGCAGGCATTTCGAGTGGATCGATATGTACGTTCGGAGGCTTCGGTTGCAGGGAATCAATTGGCGCTATTGGGGGCGCAATTTGGGAGGGGGGACTTGCTTGTAGAGAATGCGGTGGAGAGAGGAGCCGTTCCGATTATGCCTAATGCTCCCAATGCGGAACCGGTGGAAGTGAAGGGAGAACTGAAGAAAATGAACAAGCGATTAAGGCAGCCGATCGAGTTGAAGAAGCAAGCTAACCTGATGGCTGGTTGTTTTTTTTGTTGTATAATTACGATCGGATTCTTATCATTGCTCACCAGGCGCTAGAAGTTGTTACAAGGGATACCTTACAAATCCATTATTCAGTTACATGTACTTGTAGTTGTTTTCAAATTTAGTGTGTGCATTCACCGAAATTACCAACTATATTCCCTAAAAGAAAAGGAAAGCTAAATATAGTTGATAATTGTTAGAGGGGTGACAAATAATGCAATCACCGAAATCCGCAAATATGTATGCCTCATGTTTATACAAAAATTATACCACTTTTAGGCCGTTTCAAAATACCAATACCATATCCCAAACTATATTCCCTAAAAGAAAAGGACAGCTAAAGATAGTTGATAATTGTTAGAGGGGTGACAAATAATGCAATCACCGAAATCCGCAAATATGTATGCCTCATGTTTATAACAAAATTATACCACTTTTAGGCCGTTTCAAAATAGGGTCCCTTCAAAATACCAATACAATATCCCAAACTATATTCCCTAAAAGAAAAGGACAGCTAAAGATAGTTGATAATTGTTAGAGGGGTGACAAATAATGCATTCACCGAAATCCGCAAATATGTATGCCTCATGTTTATAACAAAATTATACCACTTTTAGGCCGTTTCAAAATACCAATACTATAGCCCAAACTATATTCCCTAAAAGAAAAGGACAGCTAAAGATAGTTGATAGCAATCACCGAAATCCGCAAATATGTATGCCTCATGTTTATAACAAAATTATACCACTTTTAGGCCATTTCAAAATACCAATACTATATCCCAAACTATATTCCCTAAAAAGAAAAGGACAGCTAAAGATAGTTGATAATTGTTAGAGGGGTGACAAATAATGCAATCACCGAAATCCGCAAATATGTATGCCTCATGTTTATACCAATACTATATCCCAAACTATATTAAGTGGCAAACTCGTTATTGCACATAAATAGAGGGGTGGGCATTCTCCACCGACAGAGAGAGAGGGGTGGCCATGAAGAGAGAGAGAGAGAGAGAGAGAGAGAGAGGTTGCCACGAAGAGACGGATAGGGGTATACTGCCCGTTAGATCAGTGGATCAACGGTTCGTGGAGTCAATCCGTGTGACAACGGCTCAACCAATCAGGATAAGTTTGGGCTTCTCAGAGCATTTGTGACAGTACTTGAGGGCAAAGCCGAGTAGTACTAAGAATCCAAGGGCACATAAATAGTAAATAGACTAAGGGATTCAAACAAAAGAATTACAAAATGAAAAATGTGTGTTTTGTACAATATAATTCATATTGGGCTACATCAAATTATTTGCAATTCAAATATACATGAATGTGATAATTATGGCATCATTTAGACAAACTATGTTTTGGGAAAGATGTTTTGCAAAGGGGTTTGGGTGGAAAACCATGCATCTTCATAGCTATACTAGTGATTCTGAGAAGTGGCAATTTGTGGTAAAACTTGATTTATATATGTTTGTTAAGGTTTTCTAGGTGGCAGAGTTGCGTAGGAAGACTCCATGAGTAGTTGCCACTATGTTTTTATTTTTTTGGATTTTTTTGCGCATGAAATGACTCAATTAGCTATGTTAATTTCATTTGTTGACTCTCTGTTGACCAGCTACTTGAGGGTAAAACTGAGTATATTGCACTTGCCGGTCTAAGTCCTCGAGGGGAAAACTGAGTACAGATAAAATTTCTGTATAAGGCCTAAGGTTATAACTGAGTACACCAAAAACGTCCCAGGGTTAGACTCGTGTAGCGGTGCACGCTGCAGCCGTGCATAGCGGACGCGTGTTGCGGTACACGCCACCTTCGTCTTTATAGAGCCCCTTTTTCTCTCCCTCGACGCACGTTCTCACTGGCTCACCGCAACCGCCTCTCCCGTCCCATCATCTTCTCCACAACCTAAGAAAAACCCCGAAGAAAACCGCCGGCGATGAAGAAGAATGAGATGCCCATTGTCGGCACATCGGCCGCCGCCCCCGTCCAGGCCCCCGTCGCTGCTTCCAACGTAGCAGCCGGCGCATCGGCCGCCGCCCCGTCCGGGCCCCCGTCGCTGCTTCCAACGTAGCAGCCGGCGGATCGGCCGCCGCCCCCGTCCAGGCCCCTGTCGTTGCTTCCAACGTAGCAGCCGGCGGATCGGCCGCCGCCCCCCGTCCAGGCCCCTATCACTGCTTCCAACGTAGCAGCCGGCGCATCGGCCGCCGCCACCGTCCAGTCCCCCGTCGCTTGGGACCCGTACGAACCAGTGCAATATGACGTGCCGGAGAACCCCTACGACACCAGCATCGTCGACAACGAGCCGGAGGTAACCCTTTGTTCCCTTGTTCTTATCTCATTTCAATCATTTTGTGTTAGATCTAGCGTTATTACGGTTCGTCTGTTCCTAGTTCAATCCTTTTGTGTTAGATCTTGCGTTATTACTGTTCGTCTGTTCCTAGTTTGATCCTTTTGTGTTAGATCTTGCGTTATTAGTGTTTGTGATTTGCTTTTGTTTAAGATTTGTGCCGATGATGATGAATATTTGGGCATAAATTGATTCAGTGGTTTGGTCGATAAACAATTGGTGTGTACAAATTTGTTGTGCATGATCTTTGGTTTTGCTGACTCAAATCCTGGATATAAGTGTGTCCAATGTAACTGAGGCTACCTCTTTTTTTCGAGCCCATATTATCATGCATGATTTTTTGTTCACTCTCTATTCCATCATCGTTGCAATTGACTCCCTTTTTTTTTGCACGATCTTTGGTGCTACGTGACAGGTGCAGAGCAGCGACATCTACAGCGACGACGAGTCCTTCCACACCAAGACTCGTCACGTCCTCAGGAGGCTGCAGTCCGGCCATTACGATGGCCCCTTTGCTCGAGGCATTTACAAGTGCCCCTTCTGCAACAGGAAGCTCCGCGCCACCGACTTCAACTCCCTGGTGAATGATACGTCTCCGACGTATCGATAATTTCTTATGTTCTATGCCATATTATTGATGATACCTACATGTTTTATGCACACTTTATGTCATATTCGTGCATTTTCTGGAACTAACCTATTAACAAGATGCCGAAGTGCCGGTTCCTGTTTTCTGCTGTTTTTGGTTTCAGAAATCCTAGTAACGAAATATTCTCGGAATTGGACGAAACAAAGACCCGGGGGCCTATTTTTCCACGGAGCTTCCGGAAGACCGAAGAACATACGAAGTGGGGCCACGAGGTGGCGACACCACAAGGTGGCGCGGCCCGGGGGCCCGCGCCGCCCTATGGTGTGGCCCCCTAGTCCGGCCCCCGACTCGCCCTTCCGCCTACTTAAAGCCTCCGTCGCGAAACCGCTGATGCGAAAAACCACGATACGGAAAACCTTCCGGAGACGCCGCCGCCGCCGATCCCATCTCGGGGGATTCCGGAGATCTCCTCCGGCACCCTGCTGGAGAGGGGATTCATCTCCCGGGAGGACTCTACACCGCCATAGTCGCCTCCGGAGTGATGAGTGAGTAGTTCACCCCTGGACTATGGGTCCATAGCAGTAGCTAGATGGTTGTCTTCTCCTCATTGTGCTTCATTGTTGGATCTTGTGAGGTGCCTAACATGATCAAGATCATCTATCTGTAATTCTATATGTTGTGTTTGTCGGGATCCGATGGATAGAGAATACCATGTCATGTTAATTATCAAGTTATTACATATGTGTTGTTTATGATCTTGCATGCTCTCCGTTACTAGTAGAGGCTCGGCCAAGTTTTTACTTTTAACTCCAAGAGGGAGTATTTATGCTCGATAGTGGGTTCATGCCCGCATTGACACCGGGACAATGACGAGAAAGTTCTAAGGTTGTGTTGTGCTTGTTGCCACTAGGGATAAAACATTGGCGCTATGTCCGAGGATGTAGTTGTTGATTACATTACGCACCATACTTAATGCAATTGTCTGTTGCTTTGCAACTTAATGCTGGAGGGGGTTCGGATGATAACCTGAAGGTGGACTTTTTAGGCATAGATGCAGTTGGATGGCGGTCTATGTACTTTGTCGTAATGCCCAATTAAATCTCACTATACTTATCATGTCATGTATGTGCATTGTTATGCCCTCTCTATTTGTCAATTGCCCGACTGTAATTTGTTCACCCAACATGCTTTTATCTTATGGGAGAGACACCTCTAGTGAACTGTGGACCCCGGTCCATTCTTTTAATACTGAAATACAAATCTGCTTGCAATACTTGTTTTACTATTTTATCTCGCAAACAATCATCTTCCACACAATACGGTTAATCCTTTGTTACAGCAAGCCGGTGAGATTGACAACCTCCCTGTTTCGTTGGGGCAAAGTACTTTGGTTGTGTTGTGCAGGTTCCACGTTGGCGCCGGAATCCCTGGTGTTGCGCCGCACTACATCCCGCCGCCATCAACCTTCAACGTGCTTCTTGGCTCCTCCTGGTTTGATAAACCTTGGTTTCTTTCTGAGGGAAGACTTGCTGCTGTGCGCATCATACCTTCCTCTTGGGGTTGCCCAACGAACGTGTGAAATACACGCCATCAAGCTCTTTTTCTGGCGCCGTTGCCGGGGAGATCAAGACACGCTACAAGGGGAGTCTCCACTTCTCAATCTCTTTACTTTGTTTTTGTCTTGCTTTATTTTATTTACTACTTTGTTTGCTGCACTAAATCAAAATACAAAAAAATTAGTTGGTAGTTTAACTTTATTCGCTATCTTGTTTGCTATATCAAAAACACAAAAAAATTAGTTACTTGTTTTACTTTACTTAATATCATGCATGTTTTTATTTCACTAGTTAAGCATAATGAAAAACAACAAAAATATGAGAGATCTTTATGAACTTTATCTTGAATTAGGACATGATGTGTTTGAAGAGAGAATTAAAAAACCCATGGAACTTTATATGCATGCTAATGGGAATGTTAGTACTACGGATGCTTTGAACACCATTGTTGCTAATGCTATGGAAAATTCTAAGCTTGGGGAAGCTGGCTCTGATGAGCATGATCTTTTTAGTCCCCCAAGCATTGAGGAGAAATTTTTCTTTTATGATTACAATATGCCTCCTATATATGATGATAGCCACTTTGTTGAATTTGCTCCCACTACAACTAATAAAATTGATTATGCTTACGTGGAGAGTAATAATTTTATGCATGAGACTCATGATAAGAATGCTTTATGTGATAGTTACATTGTTGAGTTTGCTCATGATGCTACTGAAAATTATTATGAGAGAGGAAAATATGGTTGTAGAAATTTTCATGTTACTAAAACACCTCTCTATGTGCTGAAATTTTTGAAGCTACACTTGTTTTATCTTCCTATGCTTGTTACTTTGCTCTTCAGGAATTTGTTTATTTACAAGATTCCTACGCATAGGAAGCATGTTAGACTTAAATGTGTTTTGAATTTGCTTCTTGATGCCCTCTTTTGCTTCAACTACTATTTCTTGCGAATGCATCATTAAAACTGCTGAGCCCATCTTAATGGCTATAAAGAAAGAACTTCTTGGGAGATAACCCATGTGTTTATTTTGCTCCAGTATTTTTGTTTTATATTTGTGTCTTGGAAGTTGTTTACTACTGTAGCAACCTCTCCTTATCTTAGTTTTATGTTTTGTTGTGCCAAGTAAAGTCTTTGATAGAAAAGTAAGTACTAGATTTGGATTACTGCGCAGTTCCAGATTTTTTTGCTGTCACTAATCTGGGTCTATCTCCCTGTAGGTAGCTCAGAAAATTAAGCCAATTTACGAGCATGATCCCCAGATATGTCCGCAACTTTAATTCAATTTGAGCATTTTCGTTTGAGCAAGTCTGGTGGCCTAATAAAATCCATCTTTACGGACTGTTCTGTTTTGACAGATTCTGTCTTTTATTTCGCATTGCCTCTTTTGCTATGTTGGATGAATTTCTTTGATCCATTAATGTCCAGTAGCTTTATGAAATGTCCAGAAGTGTTAAGAATGATTGTGTCACCTCTGAACATGTGAATTTTTATTATGCACTAACCCTCTAATGAGTTGTTTCGAGTTTGGTGTGGAGGAAGTTTTCAAGGATCAAGAGAGGAGTATGATGCAATATGATCAAGGAGAGTGAAAGCTCTAAGCTTGGGGATGCCCCGGTGGTTCACCCCTGCATATTCTAAGAAGACTCAAGCGTCTAAGCTTGGGGATGCCCAAGGCATCCCCTTCTTCATCGACAACATTATCAGGTTCCTCCCCTGAAACTATATATTTATTCCGTCACATCTTATGTACTTTGTTTGGAGCGTCAGTTTGTTTTTGTTTTTGTTTTGTTTGAATAAAATGGATCCTTGCATTCACTTTATGGGAGAGAGACACGCTCCGCTGTAGCATATGGAGAAATATGTCCTTAGGCTTGATACGTCTCCAACGTATCGATAATTTCTTGTGTTCCATGCCACATTATTGATGTTATCTACATGTTTTATGCACACTTTATGTCATATTCGTGCATTTTCTGGAACTAACCTATTAACAAGATGCCGAAGTGCCGATTCGTTGTTTTACTGCTGTTTTTGGTTTCAGAAATCCTAGTAAAGAAATATTCTCGGAATTGGACGAAATAAAAGCCCAGAGGCCTATTTTTGCACGAAGCTTCCAGAAGACCGAAGACGAGACGAAGAGGGGCCACGGGGTGGCCAAACCCTAGGGCGGCGCGGCCCCACCCCTGGCCGCGCCGGCCTATGGTGCGGGCCCCTCGTGCCGCCTCTTGACCTACCCTTCCGCCTACTTAAAGCCTCCGTGACGAAACCCCCAGTACCGAGAGCCACGATACGGAAAACCTTACTGAGACGCCGTCACCGCCGATCCCATCTCGGGGGATCCCGGAGATCGCCTCCGGCACCCTGCCGGAGAGGGGAATCATCTCCCGGAGGACTCTACGCCGCCATGGTCGCCTCCGGAGTGATGAGTGAGTAGTCTACCCCTGGACTATGGGTCCATAGCAGTAGCTAGATGGTTGTCTTCTCCCATTGTGCTATCATTGTCGGATCTTGTGAGCTGCCTATCATGATCAAGATCATCTATATGTAATTCTATATGTTGCGTTTGTTGGGATCCGATGAATAGAGAATATTTGTTATGTTGATTATCAAAGTTATGCTTATGTGTTGTTTATGATCTTGCATGCTCTCCGTTATTAGTAGATGCTCTGGCCAAGTAGATGCTTTTAACTCCAAGAGGGAGTACTTATGCTCGATAGTGGGTTCATGCCTGCATTGACACCGGGACGATGACGAGAAAGTTCTAAGGTTGTGTTGTGCTTGTTGCCACTAGGGATAAAACATTGATGCTATGTCTAAGGATGTAGTTGTTGATTACATTACGCACCATACTTAATGCAATTGTCTGTTGCTTTGCAACTTAATACTGGAGGGGTTCGGATGATAACTCTGAAGGTGGACTTTTAGGCATAGATGCGGTTGGATGGCGGTCTATGTACTTTGTCGTAATGCCCAATTAAATCTCACTATACTCATCATAATATGTATGTGCATTGTCATGCTCTCTTTATTTGTCAATTGCCCAAGCTGTAATTTGTTCACCCAACATGCTGTTCGTCTTATGGGAGAGACACCTCTAGTGAGCTGTGGACCCCGGTCCAATTCTCTTTATCGAAATACAATCTGCTGCAATACTTGTTTTTACTGTTTTCTCCGCAAACAATCATCTTCCACACAATACGGTTAATCCTTTGTTACAGCAAGCCGGTGAGATTGACAACCTCATCTGTTTCGTTGGGGCAAAGTACTTTGGTTGTGTTGTGCGAGATTCCACGTTGGCGCCGGAATCTCCGGTGTTGCGCCGCACTACATCCCGCCGCCATCAACCTTCAACGTGCTTCTTGGCTCCTCCTGGTTCGATAAACCTTGGTTTCTTTCTGAGGGAAAACTTGCTGCTGTGCGCATCATACCTTCCTCTTGGGGTTGCCCAACGAACGTGTGAAATACACGCCATCAAGGCTCTACTCATAGTATTCATGGCGAAGTTTCTTCTTCGTTAAATTGTTATATGGTTGGAATTGGAAAATGCTACATGTAGTAACTCTAAAATGTCTTGGATAATTTGATACTTGGCAATTGTTGTGCTCATGTTTAAGCTCTTGCATCATATACTTTGCACCCATTAATGAAGAAATACTTAGAGCTTGCTAATTTGGTTTGCATATTTGGTTTCTCTAGAGTCTAGATAACATCTAGTATTGAGTTTTGAACAACAAGGAAGACGGTATGGAGTCTTATAATGTTTACCATATGTCTTTTATGTGAGTTTTGCAGTACCGTTCATCCTTGTGTTTGTTTCAAATAACCTTGCTAGCCTAAACCTTGTATCGAGAGGGAATACTTCTCATGCATCCCAAATACTTGAGCCAACCACTATGCCATTTGTGTCCACCATACCTACCTACTACATGGTATTTATCCGCCATTCCAAAGTAAATTGCTTGAGTGCTACCTTTAAAATTCCATCATTCACCTTTGCAATATATAGCTCATGGGACAAATAGCTTAAAAACTATTGTGGTATTGAATATGTACTTATGCACTTTATCTCTTATTAAGTTGCTTGTTGTGCGATAACCATGCTTACGGGGACGCCATCAACTATTCTTTGTTGAATATCATGTGAGTTGCTATGCATGTCCGTCTTGTCCGAAGTAAGAGAGATCTACCACCTTTATGGTTGGAGCATGCATATTGTTAGAGAAGAACTTTGGGCCGCTAACTAAAGCCATGAATCATGGTGGAAGTTTCAGTTTGGACACATATCCTCAATCTCATATGAGAATAATAATTGTTGCCACATGCTTATGCATTAAAGAGGAGTCCATTATCCGTTGTCCATGTTGTCCCGGTATGGATGTCTAAGTTGAGAATAATCAAAAGCGAGAAATCCAAAATGCGAGCTTTCTCCTTAGACCTTTGTACGAGGCGGCATGGAGGTACCCCATTGTGACACTTGGTCAAAACATGTGCATTGCAAAGATCCGGTAGTCCAAGCTAATTAGGACAAGGTGCGGGCACTAGTAGTATACTATGCATGAGACTTGCAACTTGTAAGATATAATGTACATAACTCATATGCTTTATTACTACCGTTGACAAAATTGTTTCATGTTTTCAAAATAAAAGCTCTAGCACAAATATAGCAATCGATGCTTTCCTCTTTGAAGGACCATTCTCTTTACTTTTATGTTGAGGCAGTTCACCTATCTCTCTCCACCTCAAGAAGCAAACACTTGTGTGAACTGTGCATTGATTCCTACATACTTGCATATTGTACTTGTTATATTACTCTATGTTGACTATTATCCATGAGATATACATGTTACAAGTTGAAAGCAACCGCTGAAACTTAATCTTCCTTTGTGTTGCTTCAATGCCTTTACTTTGATTTATTGCTTTATGAGTTAACTCTTATGCAAGACTTATTAATACTTGTCTTGAAGTACTATTCATGAAAAGTCTTTGCTATATGATTCACTTGTTTACTCATGTCATTACCATTGTTTTGATCGCTGCATTCATTACATATGTTTACAAATAGTATGATCAAGGTTATGATGGCATATCACTTCAGAAATTATCTTTGTTATCGTTTTACCTGCTCGGGACGAGCGAGAACTAAGCTTGGGGATGCTGATACGTCTCCGACGTATCGATAATTTCTTATGTTCTATGCCATATTATTGATGATACCTACATGTTTTATGCACACTTTATGTCATATTCGTGCATTTTACGGAACTAACCTATTAACAAGATGCCGAAGTGCCGGTTCACTGTTTTCTGCTGTTTTTGGTTTCAGAAATCCTAGTAACAAAATATTCTCGGAATTGGACAAAACAAAGACCCAGGGGCCTATTTTTCCACGGAGCTTCCAGAAGACCGAAGAACATACGAAGTGGGGCCACGAGGTGGCGACACCACAAGGCGGCGCGGCCCAGGGGGGCCCCGCGCCGCCCTATGGTGTGGCCCCCTCGTCTGGCCCCGACTCGCCCTTCCGCCTACTTAAAGCCTCCGTCGCGAAACCCACGATGCGAAAAACCACGATACGGAAAACCTTCCGGAGACGCCGCCGCCGCCGATCCCATCTCGGGGATTCCGGAGATCTCCTCCGGCACCCTGCCGGAGAGGGGATTCATCTCCCGGAGGACTCTACACCGCCATGGTCGCCTCCGGAGTGATGAGTGAGTAGTTCACCCCTGGACTATGGGTCCATAGCAGTAGCTAGATGGTTGTCTTCTCCTCATTGTGCTTCTTTGTTGGATCTTGTGAGCTGCCTAACATGATCAAGATCATCTATCTGTAATTCTATATGTTGTGTTTGTCCGGATCCGATGGATAGAGAATACCATGTCATGTTAATTATCAAGTTATTACATATGTGTTGTTTATGATCCTGCATGCTCTCCGTTACTAGTAGAGGCTCTGGCCAAGTTTTTACTTTTAACTCCAAGAGGGAGTATTTATGCTCGATAGTGGGTTCATGCCTGCATTGACACTGGGACGGTGACGAGAAAGTTCTAAGGTTGTGTTGTGCTTGTTGCCACTAGGGATAAAACATTGGCGCTATGTCCGAGGATGTAGTTGTTGATTACATTACGCACCATACTTAATGCAATTGTCTGTTGCTTTGGAACTGAATACGGGGAGGGGTTCGGATGATAACCTGAAGGTGGACTTTTTGGGCATAGATGCAGTGGGATGGCGGTCTATGTACTTTGTCGTAATGCCCAATTAAATCTCACTATACTTATCATGTCATGTATGTGCATTGTTATGCCCTCTCTATTTGTCAATTGCCCGATTGTAATTTGTTCACCCAACATGCTTTTATCTTATGGGAGAGACACCTCTAGTGAACTGTGGACCCCGGTCCATTCTTTTAATACTGAAATACAAATCTGCTGCAATACTTGTTTTACTATTTTCTCTGCAAATAATCATCTTCCACACAATACGGTTAATCATTTGTTACAGCAAGCCGCTGAGATTGACAACCTCACTATTTCGTTGGGGCAAAGTACTTTGGTTGTGTTGTGCAGGTTCCATGTTGGCGCCGGAATCCCTGGTGTTGCGCCGCACTACATCCCGTCGCCATCAACCTTCAACGTGCTTCTTGGCTCCTCCTGGTTCGATAAACCTTTGTTTCTTTCTGAGGGAAAACTTGCTGCTGTGCGCATCATACCTTCCTCTTGGGGTTGCCCAACGAACGTGTGAAATACACGCCATCAGTGAACCATGCTGAATCCATTGGCAGATATGGCGCTAGAGTTGGAAGGACCGTGAACGTGCATGCGTACATGGCCAAACACAAAGCACTTGGGATTCACCTGCGCAACCTCCAAGCGAGTCACACGCGCTACGGAGGCGT
>NC_061511.1:65413502-65446470 GCF_022539505.1 Lolium rigidum
GGCCCTCCTCAGCTCCCCCTTCTGGCTTCCTTCGTCATCTGGAAAAATAGGAGTTTTCGTGTAATTCCCGTCAATTATTGATCTTCCGAAGTATTGTGTTCTGACGATGCTTTTTCCAGCAGAATCCTGGCTCCGGTGCGCGATCCTCCAATAATCATGAATCATGCAAATAGATGAAATAACATAAGTATTATCTCCAAATATGAAATATATCAATGAATAACAACAAATTATGATATAAAATAGTGATGCAAATTGGACGTATCAGTAGTCCTGTGAGAAGCAGCGGGTTTAAAACCATCGGACATGAATGCAGCGCGCTTTGCTATGACAGTTGCATCAGGAACGAGTTTAGAATCTTGTGGGAGCTGATTAACTAAATATTCTTGCTCTCTTGACCTAGAGTTTCTGGAGGTTAGGAATATGCAGAGAGCCGGAGACTCATGTGCTCTGAGATTTGAAACATAGAGTGGAGCGGTCCGAGGTACAACAACGGTGGACGGTAGAGAGGGCGGCAGGGATCCATGGGGAAGGAGGAGCTGAGAAGGCAGCCACGGCGGCGTGCGCTCGGTCAGCAGGCGGCGGCGGCGTTGTACTTGGGAGGAAGAAACGAATTAGATCGAGTCTGATACCCCTTCATTACAATCGCAAAATGTCCAAACTGCCCTAATGAACCAAGGGCCAGATTTATCTTTCTTTTAGAACAACATCCCACCTCTTTATTAACTTATAATGTGCGGAATACAAACGCCTTCAGGCAGGTTAACAAGCCAGCTATATCGACCTACTGGTAACGAAGAAACAAACTGAGCCAGATCATGTGGCTCTTTATTCGAGCGACGATTTTCATGCACGTAAGCCACCTCCGACAAGTCCCTCGCCACAGCCTTGATCTCCTGCAAGACATGACTGTACTTGCCCAGATTGACTTCCTGTAGTGCCACTACAACCGAGGAGCAATCGCTTGCCACTCGTATCTTGGACAGATCGAGATCAAGAGCAAGGTTCAGGCCCTCCCTCACTGCCATTGCTTCTAGCGTTTCAGGGTCCGTGATCGCCTGAAACACCACCGCGGAGGCCCCCCGAAAGACCCCTTCATCCGAGCGTGCAACAGCTGCCACCGCTCCCGCCCTCCTAGTCTTCGCAAGCCCTGCGTCCACATTCAGCTTCATCACGCCGCTGGGCAGCTTGACCCATCGCGGATGCGACGGTGACCTCCCTGGAGCTTGTTTGTCCACTGTATTGCTCTTACTAGACTGCTGTAGGTCTCTCAGAAAACTCTCAACAAAGTGATGAGTATGTGTCAGGCGCAAGAACCAGAGGCACGGAATTGGCTGTTCACTATGATCGATACGCTGCCGCATGACCAGCTAGTGCGTATGGTTGTTACCTCTTGGGCGATATGGCACGCTCGTCGGAAGGCAATTCATGAGGATCTCTTTTAAAGCCCTTTGAGCACTCATCACTTTGTTGAGAGTTTTCTGAGAGACTTACAGCAGTCTAGTAAGAGCAATACAGTGGACAAACAATTTAGCTGGTACGTACTCCTAGTAATCATTAGGGAGTACAAGGCTACCATAAAAACTCTCTCCTGTAAAGGCTGGTTTCAGATAATATAGGCTCTATGTCTTTTTTGCAAAAGAAAAGAAAACTGCAGGCTTGCGTGCATTGGTTGTACATGTACAAAAATAATTGATCGAAAATTTAACAGCCACTGGGCACTACATATAGTGTTCAACTACATATAATGTTCTACTTGTGATGCATGTACGTGACCACTTTTAGATGCAACACTACAGGTATATTCCGTGTATCGCACTCCACTATGGCATCGTTTACTTTCCTAGAGGCGTTGTTGTTGAATTCCGTTTCTCGCCCTTGTGGGGTTGTGGCTCTTCGGGAGAAATCCCTATATTTGGTTTGCCAAAGCGAGCGATGGTGACGGATACGCCAGTACATCGTTGGAGGCATCACCTTGGAGAGTCAACATGTGGTTGCTTGGTTGGTCTCGCTTGTGGACGAGGTGGTGGACGTCGGGGTGGTGGACCCGAGAGCTTGTGCTTGTGCGCCAAGGCGGCGGCCTCGGGAATCATCACGTGTGGTGGCCCTATGAGGTTGGGTCACCGCTCGTCATGGCTTGGGTGGCAATGTTGTGTGGCTAGTGCGGCGGGATTGTCGGCTCGGTAGTTGGGCTACAGGTTGTTGGTTCGTGCGGCATTGCAGCTCGAGAGCAAGTGGTGGTATGTCGGAGAGGCGGCCCCGGAATGTGGTTATCATGGTTGACCGTGTAGGGCATGTCGGAGTAGCGGAATGTCGGGGCGGCGGCTCTGAGTGTTGGGCAACTTTGAGGGTGTTCTCATGGTTGAACGCGTAGGGCATGTCGGAGCAGCGGAATGTCGGGGCGGCGGCTCTGAGTGTTCGGCAACTTTGAGGGTGTTTGACCTTGTGTCGTGTGGGCGACGAGGTGACTCTCAATGTTGGTCGACGTTGTGTTGGGCACCACTTCTGTCGCATAGTATTGTGGAGGCAGGTTTCTTCACCTTTATGGGAGCGGCCCGAGAATTCTCCTCCTATAGCAGATGTGGCTTATCCTCTTCGATGTGTCGTCGGCGAGGGTGGGCGTGACCCTATTGAGTTGTTGGGTGGGTTTGGCCCTGTTTGTATCGATTTTTGCCCAGTTTCCCTCTAAATTTGGGCACCTTCTTCTATTAATGAATAAGATAAAGTTTTTTTCTTTATTTTTTTTTAAATATAGATACATCTAAATTTAGTCAAATCTTTGACAAGTTTCATGAGACACGAACGTCCTTCTTCATGAATTTACACAGTGGAATCTCCGTTGGTTTTACACAACGGATTTGCGTTAGTGTAAAATATAGTAGGAAATACAGTCTCACATCTGAGAGTATCAAACATGGTAAGAAACACAGACAAACTAGTGCTGACTGCTGACTGTCAAAACCGCGTCTCACTTCCAAAAATAGAAAGAAATCTCCACGCCAAACCCCATAGCCGTTGGACGCGAGGGTTTCCAGCTTGGCAGAAGCAAAACACAACGCTTCCACACACATGCCTTCATATTTATCATACGTGGTTCGTCCATCTTTAAATACCCCGTTCGACGAAGATGAACATCCTACCACCCAAGAAATCAACCCACGTACCACCGCCATGGATCGAAGGATCAAACCACGTACCTCCGCGCTTGAGGTCATCTGGTCTTTGCTCCTCGCCGACCTCGTCATCGGCATCGGGAACAGCTTCCTCGCCAAGGGCGACGTCGACTACTACATGGCCATGCGTGCCGTCTGCCGCAGCTGGCGTGCCGTCATGGTCGACCCCAAGAAGCACCCAGCAGATCCCCGCTTCCTCCTCCGGGAGTGGGTCATGCTGGACGAGGAGCTCCCGAGAGGCCGCAAAACCGCCCCCTTCGGCCGTCTCTTCCTCAACACCGCCACGGGACGGTTCCTCCATAGAGATCTTCCCGAGCTAGCCAACTACTACCTCCTCACCAGCACGGGTGGCCTCCTCGTCCTCGCAAGAAGGAGCTCTCCACACACCGTCCTCATCGTCAACCCTTTCACGGCATCCTGCATCACGTTCAAGGTGCCCATGCCCGATTCCCTTCTCCACACCGTTGCCCATCTGCGGGTGGCTGGCACTGCTCCCACTCTAGTCTTAGAGCACCCGACATATCGTATGGCGTACTTGGCCAAACCAGACGACGAGCACTTCGCCGAGGTAAAGTACAACCTGCTGGACAAGGCACACAACATCTTGGGCATCAGTAATGACAAGGTTGATGATCTCCTGAGCAGCATCATCACCCCTCGTTTCTGGGAAAAATACTTCCGTTTCTACTTTGTCCAATCTGCCGGGGAGATGTTGCTTGTCCTCAGTCGTAAACACCCAGACCGCGGCATGGACATCTTCAAGGTGAACTTTGAAAAGAAGGTGATCGAGCCAACAACAAGGATTAGTAGCGGTGCTCTCTTCCTTGGTGAAAGGTGCGTGTATGTCCATGCCGATAAGCTCCCTTCCATTGATGGCAACTGTGTCTTTTACCTTGGTAGAGGCCAGCATGATGGACAACCCGATGGCATCTACATGTATCACCTCAAGACTGAAAAGGAGGAGAGGATCGCGAACGATTTTATCCAATTCATCGGATTGTATGGTAAACCGGTCACTCCCTCCTTGGTTCAGATACTTATGAACTACTGCACCAACATCCCATGGTCTCATCTAGAGAGTGAACGACGTTATGGATTCTTGGAAGAGGAGCACATCGAAGAATAATATATATATGCTGCGCCTCTGGCCGGAGCACTATTTCATATGCCATGGCACCAGATTGAGCAGCTGTCGGCCTAAAGATGTTTCGTTCCTTGTTTTTTAATTAATTCCGAATTCGTGTGAGTTGTAATTTGTTCCATCTATGTAATCACAGTTTGAACGTTGTTGATTCATATGAGCTGAAGTGGTTGTTAATTAGCTTGTTGATCAGCGTCAGCCTAAAAATGTTTCGTTTCTTGTCGTTCTATTTAGTAAATTTGAATTGAATTGTGAAAGTATTAACTCGTTCAATTGTTTGAGCTTGGGGGAAAAAATGACAAAGCATTAGCGTATCTCTAGCCGATCCCTTAAAACCAGTTAGATTTATACCTTGACCACTCGGTCCCTTGTTTATAATCGTCAAACGAGCGCCCGAGTATAATTTTTGCACTATGCCACTCTTCTCTCACTTGACGCCGTAGATGGCCAGATCCCTCCCATCGTTGACCCCCTCAGTCGATTTGGAGAGTGAATCAGGCCGAGCGCAGAAGACCCCTGGCAATGCCTTTCGAGGTTGCGCGGCTCCTCCCGCACCGGCTTGGCCTCCTTGCGGCACCGCGACCTTCCGCAGCCGGAGAGGGTGTACCTCGGCGTGCATCAACGGACGTGGGGGCGTGGGTGGCATAGATCCCCGACCGCACCACCCACAATTGTTTTTTCTTGATATCGACCTTTCACTCAGCGGCGAAGGTGGCGAAGGCGTACGACATATAGTCGATGCGCCTCCACGTTCAGATGCGCAACTAAATTTCTCCTTCGGCGGCCCAAATGGCTGGACTTGGGGCCAGTCGATCCTCGAGTGGCTTCCGCGCGTGACCTGCGGGAGGATAGAGAGGCCCGCTAGCGCCTCGAGGAGGAGTACGCCTAACGAGGGGTACATGCCGGAGCTCCGCTGCTAGTACACGGAGCACATCAAGGAACAACGCTGACCCTACGAACTCTACACGGTGGGGAATAACAATGAAACTGATAAGGGGATCCCAGCAGATTCTCCTACGGTGTTGCCCGATCTTTCACAGCGAGAATCCGGGTAGATAGAATCTCCCAACAAGACAATGAACGCAGCCTGGAGAAGAGGGACGAATCCAGCAAGCAACAGATCGATGAATGATACGCCTCAAACCCGAGCTAGACAATCTTTGATGAACACAAGAACCTTCGCAGCGGATCTTATTAGGAACGAGATAAACGGCAGCGCCGTACCCCCGGAGGGATGATACACGTGAACACACGCAGTAGTTTTAACCTAAACTTGTCTAACCCTAAACCCTAGCCGTGCCAGCCCTTATATGAGGGTGTGGCCAGCCAAGCCCTTGTGGGCTTTGATACGTCCATTTTGCATCATTATTTTATATCATAATTTACTGTTATTCATTGATATATTTCATATTTAGAGATGATACTTATGTTATTTCATCTATTTTGCATGTTTCATGATTATTGGAGAATCGCGCACCAGAGTCAGGATTCTACTTGAAAAAGCACCGTCAGAATGCAATATTTCGGAAGATCAGCAATTGACGGAAATTACACGGAAAATCTTATTTTTCCAGAAGACGGAGATAGCCAAAAGGAGGAGCCGAGGAGGGCCGCCATGGGCCCCCCATAGGCCGGCGCGGGCCCAGGCCTGGCCGCGCTGCCTTGTGGGGAGGGGGCCCATAGCCCTCTCTGGCCTCCTCTCTTTCGCGTACTTCTTCCCCCCGAAAACCTAAGCTCGGGAGGATAGTCGCGAAGAGTCACAGCCGCCTCTGCGGGGCGGAAAACACCAGAGAGAAAAGAGGTCTCCGGCATGCTGAAATCCGCCGGGGTTATTCCCTCCCGGAGGGGGAAATCGACGCCATCGTCACCGTCATCGAGCTGGACATCATTGGGATCATCATCACCATCATCTCCATCATCATCACCGCCATCTCCACCGCTGCACCTCGTCACCGCTGTAACATCTAGGGTTGAATCTTGATTGTTTGGTAGGGGAAACTCTCCCGGTATTGATTACTCCTTGTTATTGATGCTATTGAGTGAAACCATTGAACCAAGGTTTATGTTTAGATTGTTATTCATCATCATATCACCTCTGATCATGTTCCATATGATGTCTCATGAGTAGTTCGTTTAGTTCTTGAGGACATGGGTGAAGTCTAAATGTTAGTAGTGAACTATGTTGAGTAATATTCAATGGTTTGATATTTAAGTTGTGGTGTTATTCTTCTAGTGGTGTCATGTGAACGTCGACTACATGATACTTCACCTTTATGGGCCTAGGGGAATACATCTTGTATTCGTTTGCTAATTGTGGGGTTGCCGGAGTGACAGCAACCTGAACCCCCGTTGGTATATCGATGCAGGAGGGATAGCAGGATCTCAGAGTTTAAGGCTTTGGTTAGATTTATCTTAATTACTTTCTTGTATTTGCGGATGCTTGCAAGGGGTATAATCACAAGTATGTATTAGTCCTAGGAAGGGTGATGCATTAGCATAGGTTCACCCACACAGCACTTATCAAAACAATGAAGATTAATCAGCTATATGAAGCGAAAGCACTAGACTAAATTTACGTGTGTCCTCAAGAACGTTTGGTCATTCTAAGTAAACAAACCGGCTTGTTCTTTGTTCTAAAAAGGATTGGGCCACTCGCTGCAATTGTTACTCTTGCATTTTACTTACTTGTACTTTATTCATCTGCTATATCAAAACCCCCTAAATACTTGTCTGTGAGCATTTACAGTGAATCCTTCATCGAAACTGCTTGTCAACACCTTCTGCTCCTTGTTGGGTTCGACACTCTTATTTATCGAAAGTACTACGATACACCCCCTACACTTGTGGGTCATCAAGACTATTTTCTGGCGCCGTTGCCGGGGAGTGAAGCGCTATTGGTAAATGGAATTGGTAAGGGAAACCTTTACTGTACGTGCTGATTTTATTTCTGCCTGCTGCTATAATTCATTATGGAGAGGTCTTCTCTTGAATTCCTCTTTGGAAAATCTACTACTACTGCAAAGGTAGTGGATGAGGCGCCAGGTGAGAAAGAGGTTCCATACAAAATACCTATGAAAATAATTAAACGTGTTGTGGATAACCGCTATGAAGGGGATGGAACTGTCCATCCTGGAGATCATTTACTGTTTTTACATGAATTATGCGGGTTATACAAATGTGCAAGTATTTCTATGGACGAAGTTAGGAAGAAACTATTCTCTATATCGCTGTCTGGTAAAGCAGCGCATTGGTATAAATTGCTGAAGAATAGAGATTCTCTTGATTGGGAGGACATTGTGCCTTTATTTTATTCTAAATTCTATCCTCCCAGTGAAATTCACAAAGATCGGAACCACATATATAATTTATGGCCTCATGATGGAGAGAGTATTGCCCAAGCATGGGGGAGATTGAAGTCTTTAATGCTCAAATGCCCCATTCATGAGCTTCCTGGTAATATTATCATTGATAATTTCTATGCAAGACTGTCTTTTGAAGATAAGACTTTGCTGGATACTTGTTGTTCTGGATCATTTACACGCAACAAAGAAGATTTTAAAAGGGACCTTCTTGATCGGATTCAGGAGAATACTGAAGGATGGGGGAACGACAAAGATAGAGAGTCAGGTATAAACTATGATTATAAATGCATTGAAGTTTTTATGGATACTGATAAATTTCGTAATATGAGTTCTACTTATGGTCTTGATTCTCAAGTCATTGCAAATTTTTATAAAGCTTTTGCCTCTCATTTTGAATTGCCTAGGAAGAATTTTGATAAGTATCATGAACCGTACAAAGATAAAACTAATTTATCTATAAATAAATGTGCTATAATTGCAACTGTTGATCATATTCTTCCTGAAGCTTATATTGAAAAAACTCCTTTCCCTGCTAAAATGAAGGAGTATTCTATTATAACTAGTGCGGTTAATAAAAGTGCAAAGAAACCTATAGAACCTGAAGAACAAATAAAGGTTGAACCTGCTATTGCAATAATTAAGGATCTTGTGACTGAAAATGTAGAAGATGGTCATATTATTTTCTGTGAAGATGCTTTTAATATTGTTTCGCATCCTAATAAGTATAGGAAAGCCAGTGTTCCTATGCTCTCTGTTAGAATTGGTGATCATTGTTATTATGGTTTATGCGACATTGGTGCAAGTATTAGTGCCATTCCTTATGAGCTTTATACGGAGATCATGCATGAAATTGGTTCTTGTGAACTTGAAGATATTGATGTGGTATTTGGCTAGCTAATAGAGAAACTATCTCTCCTATTGGTATTGTTCGAGATGTGGAAGTTCTATGTGGTAAGATTAAATATCCTGCTGACTTTTTGGTACTTGGTTCTGCTGCTAGTAAGTCATGTCCTATTATTTTTGGTAGACCTTTCCTAAATACTTGTGGAGCTGTTATAGATTGCAAGAAGGAAAAAATTGTGACTAAATTTGCTGGTGAATCTTATGAGTTTAATTTCTCTAAATTTGCCAAAACTCCTTATAAAGCTCATTTTCCTAATAATGATTTTATAGTTGAACAGTGTGCGTCTATTGCTCTTGCTCCTAATAATCCTTTGCAGCAACATTTGGAGGATAGCGAGAGTGAAGTCTTTAGGGAAGAGAGGAATGAGCTTGATGAAATTTTCCTTCGTCAACCTATTCTTAAACATGACTTGCCGGTTGAAGATTTAGGTACAACACCACCACCAAAGGAAGATCATGTTTTTGATTTAAAACCGCTGCCTGATAATCTTAAGTATGCTCATATTGATGATAAGAAAATATATCCTGTTATTACTAGTTCTAAGCTTTCAGATTTTGAGGAAGAGATGTTATTGGAAATATTGAAGAAACACCGAGGAGCTATTGGCTACACTCTTGATGACTTGAACACTACAAGGAAAATGCTTATTGCCGGCGCACCAAAAAGGCCTATTGCCGGCGCACTAGAGCCCGCCGGTGGGAACATGCCGGTGATAATCGCTTATTGCCGGCGCACCACTCGCGTTATCCCCGGCGCACCTGTCTTGTTCGCCGGCGGTAGGTTATAAAAGAAAACAAAAAAAATCAAATCTAGATCTAGATCTAGCTAATCAATGGTTGTCGTCTCTGCGCCGGTGTAGGAGGTACAGGAGGTGCAGGAGGATGGCGGAAGCTCCCGAGGTCGTCGCGTCGGTGTAGGAGGAGGAGGAGTAGGCCGGAGGTGGAGGAGCCTGGAGTAGGTGGGGGAGCCCGGAGTTGATGGAGGTGGCCGGAGGTGGTGGAGGATGCCGGACGTGGTGGAGGAGGCTGGACGTGGTGGAGGAGCCCGGAGGTGGTGGAGGAGGCCGGAGGTGTTGGAGGAGGCCGGAGGTGGTGGAGGAGGCTGGAGGACGTTGTGGCCGTCGGTGGCCATCGTGGCCGTCGGTGCAGTAAAGGTCGCCGGAGTAGCTCGCCGCAGTAGCTCGATGTAGTAGATGAGGAGGGGGAGGAGGAAAAGAGAAGGAAAATGTGAAAGTGAGGAGCACAGGCAGGTGTGGAGTATATATATACCATAGGTTACTGCCGGCGCACCAAGTAGGGTGGTGCGCCGGGGGTAATTTTTTACTTTTTTTCACCCAAATCTTAAATCTAAAAAAAGTCATGTTTCTGTTTTGAATTTGACGAATCCATTTTTCTCCAAACGGCCGTAGGCAGTTGAATTCGAATAGGAAATTTCGAGTACATCGATTTTGATATAATTTTTTTTTCATCGGAGGTCGTATGCAACAAGAAATCCCGTTTTACCGAAAGATGACGCCATTTTGCATAATACATCGAAATTCAAATTTTCAAATTTTCACTAAAACTAGATCACATATTACATGGGCATTTCAAAGGATTTTATTTTTTGAATTTTCTATCATTTTCTATTATTTTTTCGAAAACTGAAAAGGCGATTCCCGTGGGGGGGGTTGGAGAGAAAAATCTAGGCAACTTACCCCCGGCGCACCTCTATGGTGGTGCCCAGAATTTTTGCTTCCGGCCAGATCTCTTCGAATTTTATCCCCGGCGCACTAATTTTTTTTGTGCGCCGGCAGTATAGGTTCTTCAGCGGCGCGGCCTAATTTGGCCCGCTGCCGGTATTTGCCACCGGCGCGCGTCAATGATGGTGCGCCGGCACTTTTCCGTGCAGCTATAGCCCTTTTCCTAGTAGTGGAAGTAGATTTCTTCCTCTATTTGCCAACATGCTATCAACATGGAAGATGATGTAAAGCCTGTTGTTGAACATCAGCGTTGTCTAATTCCTAAGATGAAGGATGTGGTAAGAAATGAGGTATTAAAACATCTTGAAGCTGGTATTATATATAATATTGCTGATAGTAGATGGGTTAGTCCTGTGCATTTTGTTCCTAAGAAAGGAGGAATGACTGTTGTGCCTAATGATAATGATGAGCTCATCCCTCAAAGAGTAGTTGTAGGGTATAGAATGTGCATTGATTATCGAAAAGTTAATAAAGTTACTAAGAAAGATCATTACCCTTTACCCTTTATTGATCAAATGTTAGAAAGGTTATCTAAAAATACTCATTTTTGCTTTCTTGATGGTTATTCTGGGTTTTCACAAATTGTTGTTAAAACTAAAGATCAAGAGAAAACCACTTTCACTTGTCCCTATGAAACTTATGCTTATAGGCGTAAGGCCCATCCCCATTACCGTGCACCAAAACATTTGATGTTTACATTTGAATATTTGATGCTGGGGAGTATGAGTATGCCGCGCAACGAGCAGTTAGACGGACTTAAAAAATGATGCAGGAACGAGCCTCTTACAGATCAGGCACCTTTGGTCCCGGCGCTACAGCATACGACACTTATAGGTCCCGGCTCGTAAGAACCCAAACGTCCCGGCTCGTCTCTCAAACCGGGACTAAAGGGTTTTGCGCCACGCGGCGCCTGCGGTACCCCCTTTAGTCCCGGCGCGTATCCCAAACCGGGACCTAAAGTCAAACAATTCGTTTCCCGAGGAAGCCGATCACGCGTCGCCATTACTAGCCGCGTCGAAATTGAGCGTCGGCGTGGATCCGAGCCGCCGGCGCCGGCGCAGCCACGGGAATTGATCACCGGTGGCTCGTCATGTTTATCTTCCTCTTCCAATGCTTTATATGCTCCACCATTCTTCACCATTGTCACACACACTCTCTCCATCCGGCCTCCTCTCCTCATCCACCATTGCAAAAGCGCCCTCCCCTCTTCGTCGATGGAGCACCTAGTGCGCGACCCGGCTCTTCGGACACGGGTGTACCACTTCAAGGCCGAAGGGATGGCTTTCAAGGTCACGGCCGCGCTCCGTGCAAGAAGGGTGGAGAATAGGTTCCGCGAAGTGAAGAGGGACTGTCTTGACGCCGCAACGACCAAGTGCGTCATCTTGGACTGCGAGTTCACCGACCCTCACGTGACCGGTAATCAGTGCGCCCCCGTCCTTCAACTCTCGGTGGCGTCCGAGACGTTGGTGTTCCAAAATATTCATGCTGATGAAGTTCCACAAGTGCTCAAGGATTTCTTGCAGGACGGGAACATCAGATTCTGCGTCGCCGCTATCGGCAATGATGTGAAAATGCTAAGTCCCTACGACATTCATATCACTTCTGCATATGACCTCCAGAAGGTAGTCCCGAATGCCACCACCAAGCCCATTCCAAGTCTATATGATTTGGCAAACTATACCATTGGGACAAACCTTGAGAAGAAGAAAAAGTACAACAATAAGAAGATGGACGTCGCCGCGCAATAAAAAGAAGATGGGCTCATTTTTGGATGGGCCAATTATCCACTGAGCTACGAGCAAGTGCACTATGAAGCTCTAGACGCTCGCCTGGGCTTCAAGATTGCTAGGAGGCATTGGATGCTAGTTGGCTACAATAGCCATGTTGATCGTCTCAACATTTAGAGATGATGAGTAGTGGTGGTCTTCTATATTTTGTATGAACTATGAATCGATCGTTTCAATATATATGAACTATGTGTCTTTCATATATATGAACTATGTGTCTTTCAATATATATATATGAACTATGTGTCTTTCATATATATGAACTATGTGTCTTTCAATATATATGAACTTCTTTCTTTCATATATATGAACTATATGTGTCTTTCAATATATATGAACTATGTGTCTTTCAATATATTCACTCCATGCCGCCTTCTCCACGTCCACATTATATGAATCATATATTCGCTACTTCGCCACCTTTTTGGTGAAATCCCTCTTCGGCAAAGGAGATACTAGGGCCATGGCAAGCCCCGAGATGAGCGTCATATGCAGCGCGTTCTACCCCAACATGGATGTCAACACCCGGATTTTTAAGTCCAGATGCCTATTATGCCATACATCGCAATCCCAGGAATATTGTTGTTGCGAGACATAATAGTTGAATATCATAGAGTCATCATTTATTACAACACATAATCGTCTTAAAAGGTAGATCACATGATCCAATATTACAATAGTAGTTGATCTATCGATCAACGAACATCACAAATAGCGGAAGCGAAGTAGTAGTGGCTATCTAATCCACAGGCCAACGCTTGACGTCAGGAGCGGTCCTAGTTGTCGTAGACGTCCCGCTGTCCATCTTCCTCGTACTGCTGTTCACCTTCATAGTCCGGCCATTTGAATAGCCGGGGACAAAGCCATGAGTACTTTAAAGTACTCGCAAACTAATACTAGTGTAAGCACCATCAATTATAGTAAGGGGATACTAAGCTCTAGGTTTATTTTCATAAAGCCAAGTTTATTTCATAAACATTTAGAAAAGACTCTTCATTTGCTAAACTAACTCAAGTGGGAACATTAGTGTCATTCCCACAACATCAGTTGTGTTTTCAAAACCCAATTCACCTTTCAACTCCAGGTTCAAGTCACAAGTCACATTTTTGAAAATGATCTGATGACGGAACAGTATGGCCTTTCCAACCGTCCATAACCGTGGACACGGCTATTCGAATAGTTCTACACTCGCGGAGGTCGTACACTTGTGCCACAACATTTGCAATAATCCGTCGGGGTTAACTGGCCCCGATTTATCATACTCCGTATGCGGACTACCAACCATAACCTTTCACTTACATACTCTAGTATAGGCACCTCTCCCCATGAGCTTGGCCTCCCAGTGAAAACCGCAGTCAACCCGGGAACTGCACAGGGCTTGGGCCGTACAATTCACCTCATTCCACGTCATTTCTCATCAGTTCTTTTGTTGTAGAGGCAGCCTTCAGCCTAACCCCGAGGACGCTTGTTCAGAGGGAACCCATACTAAAGCACATAAATTTCTAGTTAAGCCCTTACCCATGTCGGGTATTGTGGGGGTACTTTCAAAATTGGAATGGTATCGCATCCGAACCCAACCATCAGTTTTTGTAAAATTCACCAAGTCATATTCACCTTCAAAATCTTTCAATAGAATGAATCATCATTCCAAGGTTTTTCAAAGTCATTGGTTTTCACAAGTTCCCATCTCTAGTAGTCCATTTTAGTTTAGCACTATCAACTACTTATGAGGGATGCTAAGTATCTTGGATTGCTCTAGGCTAAGTTTGATACTCTTGCACTACTCCATAACTAGACTAAGTGAGTCAGGAATCCACAATATACTTTGATAAACAAAATTTAGTAAAGCTTGTAAAGTAAAAACTTGGGATAGGAGCATTAAGCATAAAATAAAAAGATAATGGTGCATTGCTCTTGTAGAGCTTTGCACAAGGGAACCTTGCAAGAGTGTTAGCTTGCCTTGATTGGTGAGGTGATCAAAGTTTTCTGGCTCTTCCTCCTGGTAGAATACCTCTTCCTCTTGATAGTCTCCGGTACTAGCGTCTATAAACAAATACGAGGATACAATCACCATACAATACTTACATACTAGACTAAAACACACAAAAGGGTTCACACAACTTATTCTAACATCAATTCAAGCATGGTATGGTGAGTTACTTGGTTTGTTCTTATTTAAGAGAAAAATAATTTCCTCTCATTAGGAGCATTTATTTGTTTTGCTATTTAGGTCTTTGGAGAAAATAATTTCCTCTCATTAAATCCTATCAAGATTTAATCTCCACAAATAATAATAAGGTATGAAATATAAGTTGACCAAGGTCAACCTTTCATATCTATTATGAGGGAGTAATAATTTAAATGAGGTGCTACACCTCATACATCTTAATACTAGTATGGAAATAATTTAATGTCTCTAGGTAACCAAGCATGAGGCTCATTAGACCAAGGTCAGTACCTCTATTTGAATTAGTTGGGATCACAATTTAAATGAGAGAGGAGCTCTCATACTATTTAATTAAGTTTGTGTGTATGTGTTAAATGGACTAGAAATGGCTCCATAGCCATTATTTGAATCTAGTCCATGATCATGTAAAACAACTATGCTATATTTTTGCATAAACAATTAGATTATGTCAAATGTGAATTATTAGAGTTGGAATCAACTCAAAATCATTTATGGATAATTTTTAGTATTTATTTGAAGTTAGAAAAGGCCCTGCCTTGTTATTTTTATCATTTGAATTTAATTACGAATTTGGACATGAGGCCAGTGGCATTATTTAGATAATTTCATGAGATTTCCAAATATATAAAATTTGCTAAATTTGGTTCAGTAGATTTTAAACTATTCAAATTATAGCACTGACCAGAATTGAATCATTGCTGACACGAATTAATTTGAATAAGGCTAAATGGGCTTAGGCGGGAAAACTAATGGGCCGCATGGTTTGAAAATGGGAAACTAGCCCAGTAATGACGCGGGCCTGCTAACAAACGGTCCCACGTGTCAGCGAGTTATATTCACCGAAACGGTATCGGTTGATGCGTGCCGTTGGATCCAAAGAAGATCGCACGGAGGGGGGTCGTCCTCATCATCGACAAGGCTCGCCGGAGAGCGAACCCTACCGGCGGCCAGAGGGTCGCGAAGAGGGGCTTACCGGCGTCCAGCGGGGTCGGCGAGGCGGGCGAATGACGTTGTCGATGATGCTGAGTCGAATGGTGGTCGAGGGAGAAGCTGGGGTGGCGCCAATCGTCGTCACCTTCTTGCTACTGTCACGGTGGTCGGCGGTGAAATTAGAGCTACTCCGGCGAAATTGGGACGGGGGAGGTGGTCAAGGAGATCAAGGAGAAGGAGGGGAGCAGGTTCTGTGTGGAGAAGGGAGGCTGAAATGGTCTCTATTTATAGGACGGGAGGTGACCGTGGGGTGCTGTGGAGGTCGTCGATGGCGCCGGCGATTCGAGCGGCGAAGGGGCAAGCTAGGGGGCGCGTCGGGTAGGCGACTTCTAGGCGGTGCTAGAGAGCGTGCTGGCGTGGCCAATGATGGTCTGAGGCGTGCTAGCATCGTGGCCGTCCTCGCAGTACCGGCGCGGCAGAGGTGGGATGATATCTTCGTCTATGGCGCAGGCGACGGCCAATGGCGGTGTCTGGCGCTGTCCTGGTGAGGTGATGAGTGGGCGTGCGCGAGGAGAGAGGGAGAGGAGGACGACAGCGTCCAGGCGAGGCAGCGTACTGGCGCGTCCAGTAACGTGCCAGTGCACGCTCTGGCGCGTCCAGACGTGGTGATCATGGTCTAGTTAGGGCTTTGTCGTGTACGGTTTGGATGGGCATCGTGTCTAGCATGCTCAGTAGAGTGTAGGGAAGCTGGTTGGCAAGGTGAGATGGGTAGGGGAGGACCAGGGAGAAAATGAGTGGAGGTGGCCGGCATGGTACATGGCATGAGCGTGTCTCTGCTTTTCTTCACTTTAATCGTCCAGGGCAAGGACAAGTATTGATGCAGGGGTGGTACAGGAGCAGCAATGATCAAGGATCAAAGTGGTTTAGGCTAAGAACCAGGGGTAAAAGCATGTATCACAAATCTGGAATGTTGCCTGCCAAGTGTTCGATGATATGGCCGCATGAATAAAAAGTTGGAATTTTGGAAATCTTTTTGGTGTAGCTCAAACGTATAATTAAAGTGAAAGATTGGTGGTGGTGGTGTTCATTTTGGTGAAGTTTTGCAACAATTCAAAATGTGGGTCATCTTCACATAGTTTCAAAGTCCTCTCTTGTCAAATCTATACTGGTCAACCTGGTCAACATTATCACTAATGGTCAACATGAAAGTTGTTCACTTTCACTTGGTCTTGGATGACATGGTCATAGTTTACCAAGTTGTGTTTAGAGATCAGAAGATATATTGGTGCAAAGTGGTGAAGAAAATAAAAGGGGACATATGACCATTATCACATGTATGTTGAATTTTAGATTTGCTTTGATTTGATTTTGGTTTCTTTGATGCAATTGTGTTTGTTTATCATATATAAGAGTTTTACAAACAATAGATCAAGCAATGGTGGCCTTTGGTGAGGATTTGCAAAATTGGTCTTAGTGTATGTGAGTAAAAAATGGAATTATCTCACCATTTGAGTTCTCTCCATTTGATTTGACTTTTATTGACTCTAAAGTGATTCTTATTAGTTTAGAAACATTTTAAGACCATTGATACCAATTCGAATGGTCTTGTTCAAAGATTTGCAATTTTGGCCTTAATACATAAGAGATAAGGTGTCAAATTTTACTAAACTTGTAAATGGTTGATCTTGCTTTACTTGGACATGGGTTAGGGTCAATTTAGTGTTATATTAGGTTGAGAGATGGTTTCCCATCCTTTGGTCAAGGTTTAAAGTCATAAGGCAAAAATTGGTGAAATGGCTATGTGCCACATATGCCTCTATGCATATGTTGCATTTGAATTTTAATTTGACTTGTCTTGACCCAAATGGTGTTGTTGAGTGTTGAAATGGTATATAGGAGTGATCCAACCATTCATAACAAGTCTTAGGGTCAAGGATCTCAAATTCACAAATTTGCTATTTTACTCACATATGCCTCTATGGCATTTTTAGTTTCTTTTTATTTTCTTTGGAAAAAACTTGGATTAGGTTTGATAAGTGCTAGGTAAGGTGTATGATGGTTTTCCAAACCTCTAAACAAGTGGAAAGTTCTAGGGTAAAGATTTATAATTTTAGCCATAGGCACATATGCCTTTTTCTTATTTAATTTCCTTTTATTTTAATTTAACTAGGATGGTGAAAAGAGGGGTGAGGTTTAGAGTTTAGGATCACTTCAAATACTAATAACAAGCAATCATGGCAATTGCACAAGAATTAAGCAATATCACTATGCCTCAAACTTAATTCAATAAAAGTTTTTGTTGGTTCCAAAATTTGGAACTTAGTGAAATTCATTTATTTTGTTTTTTTGTTTTTTTGAAATTTTGGGATGTTACAAACCCTTCCCCCTTAAACAAATCTCGTCCCGAGATTTTAAGAAAAGTTAGGTTCCTAAGAGAGATTGAACATTTTATTACCAGGAAGACATATATACTTGGCATGGTCTGGGGGGCTTCCTGAGCTTCAGTGGCAGTCATGTGGTAGAGGCGGCCGTTGTTGTTGTTCTGGTTCCTTCTACCGGCAAAGCGGCGCTGTTGCTGAGCAGGTGCAGCAGTGTTGGCGGCGATCTTGGCAAGCTTCTTGGGGCACTCATTGGAGTAGTGGCCCACAACTCCACATTCATAGCAGTTGATGGTGGACTTGTCCTTCGGGGTGACGGGGATGGCATTGTTTCCAGTCCTCGGGCCAGTGTTGGTGTTCTGAAAATTCTTCAGCTTTGACCCAGGGTGATCGTGATTTCCGTGGCCTTGATTGTTCTGGGCTATCTGTTGCAGTGCGGCAAGGTTTGCTTGGCGTTCAGCTCTTTCGGCTTCCCGGTCTGCCATCATCGTCTGCAGCAGTTGCATCATGGCATCCTGGGTGGTGTTGCGGGTTGGTGGGGCCATCTGAACATTGAGGTAGATGATAAGATAAGAGGGAAATTTCTAGGGTTTGTTTTGTTAAAGTTTAAAAAAAGTTCATAACTTGAAAAATTGAGTAGTGTTGCGGGGTAAAACCAACAACACTTTTTCATTCATACCAAACATCAGATATTACAAAGCTAACACACCGTTGGTTTGAAGAACCATTCATTCGCTCTACGATACAAGGGGATCCTGATACAACTCACACATACGAAAGTGCTTTAAATGATACTACTCTTCAGGGGGGGGGAATACTTCGTCTTCACGGGTAATGTGCTTGGCGAGAGGCGAGGGAGTTGTCCAAATCCCTGCGGGTTTTGTACATCCTGAAGTCCTGGTGTGCTACATAGGGGTTCATCTCTGTGTGCGGGGGCATGGTCATCGGTCTTCCCATGGGATCCTGTCTTGGGTAGTAGATGAAGCGCGTATTCTTGATCTTGTTCTCATTTTGTCCGCACAGACGGAAAATTGCGTCTTGCATAGCTCTGACTAGTCCTTCCTTCCAAGTGTTTCCCGTTACAGAAAACCAGATGGTTTCCCATACCGGGGCTCCAAACTTTCTTCGTAGATCAGTAGAAACTTCCCACCGAGGTGGTTCTCCAGATTGGTTTTTGAGGGGTATTCCGAAGAATTCGGGATACGGGTGGCCTAGGTATTCCACTAGTTGCTTCAAATCTTTTTCGAACCTTAGGTCGCCTCCGCGACCAAGCTGATAGAACTCCCATTGGTACTCCATCTGTGAGCAATGAGGATGAGTAAGTTAATGAAGTGATCAAGTGTGCAAAATTTTATGTACAATTATAAAGAAAAGTAGAGCATGGATTTATTCTTTCGAAAAGATCTTAAGATAAGGGTGAGAATAAGTTTTCGAAATATTCACTTCCTTTGTTTTGAAACTAAGTTTTTCGGACGTCCATTCTAACTAGGGTCTCCTAAGGTCAAACAATGGCTCCGATACCAACTTGTCAACACCCGGATTTTTAAGTCCGGATGCCTATTATGCCATACATCGCAATCCCAGGAATATTGTTGTTGCGAGACATAATAGTTGAATATAATAGAGTCATCATTTATTACAACACATAATCGTCTTACAAAGGTAGATCACATGATCCAATATTACAATAGTAGTTGATCTATCGATCAACGAACATCACAAATAGCGGAAGCGAAGTAGTAGTGGCTATCTAATCCACAGGCCAACGCTTGACGTCGGGAGCGGTCCTAGTTGTCGTAGACGTCCTCGCTGTCCATCTTCCTCGGACTGCTTGTTCACCTTCATAGTCCGGCCATTTGAATAGCCAGGGACAAAGCCATGAGTACTTTAAAGTACTCGCAAACTAATACTAGTGTAAGCACCATCAATTATAGTAAGGGGATACTAAGCTCTAGGTTTATTTGCATAAAGCCAAGTTTATTTCATAAACATTTAGAAAAGACTCTTCATTTGCTAAACTAACTCAAGTGGGAACATTAGTGTCATTCCCACAACATCAGTTGTGTTTTCAAAACCCAATTCACCTTTCAACTCCAGGTTCAAGTCACAAGTCACATTTTTGAAAATGATCCGATGACGGAACAGTATGGCCTTTCCAACCGTCCATAACCGTGGACACGGCTATTCGAATAGTTCTACACTCGCAGAGGTCGTACACTTGTGCCACAACATTTGCAATAATCCGTCGAGGTTAATCGGCCCTGATTTATCATACTCCGTATGCGGACTACCAACCATAACCTTTCACTTACATACTCTAGTATAGGCACCTCTCCCCATGAGCTTGGCCTCCCAGTGAAAACCGCAGTCAACCCGAGAACTGCACAGGGCTTGGGTGACATAGGCATCCCGAATGGGTCTGCCAAAGATAGTACCCGGGGTTTAATGAAGGCCCACTACCCGAAGAATAAGAAGGTTCGAGAGCCCAAGATATATTAAGGAAAGTAGAGTTGTAATAGGAAGTGTTGTCTGTAATCTGGCGGGATGAGTTAGAAACCGTCCTGAACTCTGTAACTTGTATGAAACGAAACCCGCCTCGGCTCCACCTCTTATATAAAGGGGGAGTCGAGGGACGAGGAGATCATAAAAATCATTGTTCACAAACCCTAGTTTTCATAATCGTCGAGTACTTTTCGGCTGAAACCTTCGAGATCTACTTGCCCTCTACTTCTAACTAAACCCTAGCCTATAACCCGTAGGCATTGACAAGTTAATCCCTTGTCAATTGGCGCCGTCTGTGGGAACTAGAGGCGTAAGGATCTGATCTCGATGGCACGTTCAAGGTCTTCGACATCGTCAACCGGAAGCAACACTATGGATCGAGGTAAACAGATCGCTGCTGGTTGATACGTCTCCAACGTATCGATAATTTCTTGTGTTCCATGCCACATTATTGATGTTATCTACATGTTTTATGCACACTTTATGTCATATTCGTGCATTTTCTGGAACTAACCTATTAACAAGATGCCGAAGTGCCGATTCGTTGTTTTCTGCTGTTTTTGGTTTCGAAATCCTAGTAAAGAAATATTCTCGGAATTGGACGAAATAAAAGCCCGGAGGCCTATTTTCTCACGAAGCTTCCAGAAGACCGAAGACGAGACGAAGAGGGGCCACGGGGTGTCCAAACCCTAGGGCGGCGCGGCCCCACCCCCGGCCGCGCCGGCCTATGGTGTGGGCCCCCGTGCCGCCTCTTGACTTGCCCTTCCGCCTACTTAAAGCCTCCGTGACGAAACCCCCGATGCCGAGAGCCACGATACGGAAAACCTTGCCGAGACGCCGGCGCCGCCGATCCCATCTCGGGGGATCCGGGAGATCGCCTCCGGCACCCTGCCGGAGAGGGGAATCATCTCCCGGAGGACTCTACACCGCCATGGTCGCCTCCGGAGTGATGAGTGAGTAGTCTACCCCTGGACTATGGGTCCATAGCAGTAGCTAGATGGTTGTCTTCTCCCCATTGTGCTATCATTGTCGGATCTTGTGAGCTGCCTATCATGATCAAGATCATCTATCTGCAATTCTATATGTTGCGTTTGTTGGGATCCGATGAATAGAGAATACTTGTTATGTTGATTATCAAAGTTATGCTTATGTGTTATTTATGATCTTGCATGCTCTCCGTTACTAGTAGATGCTCTGGCCAAGTAGATGCTTTTAACTCCAAGAGGGAGTACTTATGCTCGATAGTGGGTTCATGCTGCATTGACACACGGGACGAGTGACAGAAAGTTCTAAGGTTGTGTTGCGCTGTTGCCACTAGGGATAAAACATTAGTGCTATGTTCAAGGATGTAGTCACTAGTTACATTACGCACCATACTTAATGCAATTGTCTGTTGCTTTGCAACTTAATACTGGAGGGGGTTCGGATGATAACCTGGAAGGTGGACTTTTTAGGCATAGATGCGGTTGGATGGCGGTCTATGTACTTTGTCGTAATGCCCAATTAAATCTCACTATACTCATCATGATATGTATGTGCATTGTCATGCTCTCTTTATTTGTCAATTGCCCAACTGTAATTTGTTCACCCAACATGTTGTTCGTCTTATGGGAGAGACACCTCTAGTGAACTGTGGACCCCGGTCCAATTCTCTTTCTTGAAATACAATCTACTTGCAATACTTGTTTTTACTGTTTTCTCTGCAAACAATCATCTTCCACACAATACGGTTAATCCTTTGTTACGGCAAGCCGGTGAGATTGACAACCTCACTCGTTTCGTTGGGGCAAAGTACTTTGGTTGTGTTGTGCAGGTTCCACGTTGGCGCCGGAATCTCCGGTGTTGCGCCGCACTACATCCCGCCGCCATCAACCTTCAACGTGCTTCTTGGCTCCTCCTGGTTCGATAAACCTTGGTTTCTTTCGAGGGAAAACTTGCTGCTGTGCGCATCATACCTTCCTCTTGGGGTTGCCCAACGAACGTGTGAAATACACGCCATCAAGCATATTTTCTGGCGCCGTTGCCGGGGAGATCAAGACACGCTGCAAGGGGAGTCTCCACTTCTCAATCTCTTTACTTTGTTTTTGTCTTGCTTAGTTTTATTTACTACTTTGTTTGCTGCACTTATATCAAAATACAAAAAAATTAGTTGCTAGTTTTACTTTATTTGCTATCTTGTTTGCTATATCGAAAACACAAAAAATTAGTTTACTTGCATTTACTTTATCTAGTTTGCCTTATTTACTATTGCTAAAATGGCCAACGCTGAAAATACTAAGTTGTGTGACTTCACAACCACAAATAATAATGATTTCTTATGCACACCTATTGCTCCACCTGCTACTACGGCAGAATTCTTTGAAATTAAACCTCGCTTTACTGAATCTTGTTATGAAAGATCAATTTTACTGGAATTAGTTACGATGATGTTGCTGCCCATCTTAATAATTTTGTTGAACTATGTGAAATGCAAAAATATAAAGATGTAGATGGTGATATTATTAAACTAAAAGTGTTCCCTTTCTCATTAAGAGGAAGAGCTAAAGATTGGCTGCTATCTCTGCCTAAGAATAGTATTGATTCATGGACTAAATGCAAGGATGCTTTTATTGGTAGATATTATCCCCCTGCTAAAATTATATCTTTGAGGAGTAGCATAATGAATTTTAAACAATTAGATACTGAACATGTTGCTCAAGCTTGGGAAAGAATGAAATCTCTGGTTAAAAATTTCCCAACCCATGGATGACTACTTGGATGATCATCCAAACCTTCTATGCAGGACTAAATTTTTCTTCGCGGAATTTATTGGATTCAGCTGCTGGAGGTACCTTTATGTCCATCACTCTTGGTGAAGCAACAAAGCTTCTTGATAATATGATGATCAACTACTCTGAATGGCACACGGAAAGAGCTCCACAAGGTAAGAAGGTAAATTCTGTTGAGGAAACCTCTTCCCTGAGTGATAAGATTGATGCTATTATGTCTATGCTTGTGAACGGTAGGCCTAATGTTAATTCTAATAATGTTTCGTTAGCTTCATTAGTTGCTCAAAAAGAATATGTTGATGTGAATTTCATTAAAAATAACAATCACAATGATTCTAGGCCATACTCTGCTAATGGTAACTCTTATGGTAGATGTGCTTCACCTAATGAAGAAAAGATGTTAGAAATTGAAAAATCCACCAAGAGTTTTATGCAATCACAATATGAGCAAAATAAATTGTTTACTAAAATTATGAATGAGCAATCTATCTTATTGAAGAATATAGGAAATCAACTTGAAAATCTGAATACGGAAATCTCGGGGTTGCAAACTAAACTTGCTAGTGCTGAAACCCGAATCTCATACATGTCTGCATCACAATCTTCTTTAATCAATAAAATGGCTGCTAAACCTGAGGATTTAGATGATAAAATTACTACTACAGCAAATGCCATTCAAGTTAGAATTAATGAGAATATAAGATTAATGGCTGAACTGCGTGCTAGGTGGGATAGAGAAGAAAATGAAAAACTAGCTAAAGAGAAGAATATAGCTAAAGTTTGGACTATTACCACCACTAGTAATGCTAATGCTACACATGTTGCTGCACCTCCTACTCATACTAATAAAAGAATTGGTGTTAGCAATGTTTCCACTTCTAATGCAAAGCGCGAAAAGCTGCACTGAAACTGCTAAAACTGCTGAAACTGCCTGTGATAAAGCTGCTGAAATTTTTTCCAACATTGGGGATGATGATCACATTGCTTTAGATTATAATGGTTTGAATTTTGATGATTGCCACATCTCTGAAGTTATAAAGTTCTTGCAAAAACTTGCTAAAAGTCCTAATGCTAGTGCTATAAATTTGGCTTTCACGCATCATATTACAAATGCTCTCATAAAAGCTAGAGAGGAGAAACTAGAGCGCGAAGCCTCTATTCCTAAAAAGCTAGAAGATGGTTGGGAGCCCATCATTAAGATGAAGGTTAAAGATTTTGATTGTAATGCTTTATGTGATCTTGGTGCAAGTATTTCTGTTATGCCTAAGAAAATTTATAATATGCTTGACTTGCCACCGCTGAAAAATTGTTATTTGGATGTTAATCTTGCTGATCATTCTACAAAGAAACCTTTGGGTAAAGTTGATAATGTTCGCATTACCGTTAACAATAATCTTGTTCCCGTTGATTTTGTTGTCTTGGATATTGAATGCAATGCATCTTGTCCAATTATATTGGGAAGACCTTTTCTTCGAACTGTTGGTGCTATTATTGATATGAGGGAAGGTAATATAAAATATCAATTTCCTCTCAAGAAAGGTATGGAACACTTCCCTAGAAAGAGAATAAAGGTACCTTATGATTCTATTATTAGAACAAATTATGATGTTGATGCTTCATCTCTCGATGTTACTTGATATACACTTTACGCGCCTAGGCTGAAAGGCGTTAAAGAAAAGCGCTTATGGGAGACAACCCATGTTTTTACCTACAGTACTTTGTTTTTATTTTGTGTCTTGGAAGTTGTTTACTACTGTAGAAACCTCTCCTTATCTTAGTTTTGAGTTTTGTTGTGCCAAGATAAGCCGTTGATAGAAAAGTAAGTACTAGATTTGGATTACTGCGCAGTTCCAGATTTCTTTGCTGTCACGAATCTGGGTCCACCTCCCTGTAGGTAGCTCAGAAAATTACGCCAATTTACGAGCATGATCCTCAGATATGTACGCAACTTTCATTCAAGTTGAGCATTTTCGTTTGAGCAAGTCTGGTGCCATTTTAAAATTCGTCAATACGAACTGTTCTGTTTTGACAGATTCTGCCTTTTATTTCGCATTGCCTCTTTCGCTATGTTGGATGAATTTCTTTGATCCATTAATGTCCAGTAGCATTATGCAATGTCCAGAAGTGTTAAGAATTATTGTGTCACCTCTGAATATGTCAATTTATATTGTGCACTAATCCTCTAATGAGTTGTTTCGAGTTTGGTGTGGAGGAAGTTTTCAAGGATCAAGAGAGGAGTATGATGCAACATGATCAAGGAGAGTGAAAGCTCTAAGCTTGGGGATGCCCCGGTGGTTCACCCCTTCATATATCAAGAAGACTCAAGCGTCTAAGCTTGGGGATGCCCAAGGCATCCCCTTCTTCATCGACAAATTATCAGGTTCCTCCCCTGAAACTATATTTTTATTCGGCCACATCTTATGTGCTTTTTCTTGGAGCGTCGGTTTGTTTTTGTTTTTGTTTTGTTTGAATAAAATGGATCCTAGCATTCACTTTATGGGAGAGATACACGCTCCGCTGTAGCATATGGACAAATATGTCCTTGGTTTCTACTCATAGTATTCATGGCGAAGTTTCTCCTTCGTTAAATTGTTATATGGTTGGAATTGGAAAATGATACATGTAGTAATTGCTATAAATGTCTTGGGTAATGTGATACTTGGCAATTGTTGTGCTCATGTTTAAGCTCTTGCATCATATGCTTTGCACCCATTAATGAAGAAATACATAGAGCATGCTAAAATTTGGTTTGCATATTTGGTTTCTCTAAGGTCTAGATAATTTCTAGTTTTGAGTTTGAACAACAAGGAAGACGGTGTAGAGTCTTATAATGTTTTCAATATGTCTTTTATGTGAGTTTTGCTGCACCGGTTCATCCTTATGTTTGTTTCAAATAAGCCTTGCTAGCCTAAACCTTGTATCGAGATGGAATACTTCTCATGCATCCAAAATACTTGAGCCAACCACTATGCCATTTGTGTCCACCATACCTACCTATACTACATGGTATTTTCCCGCCATTCCAAAGTAAATTGCTTGAGTGCTACCTTTAAAACTCCATCATTCACCTTTGCAATATATAGCTCATGGGACAAATAGCTTAAAAACTATTGTGGTATTGAATATGTAATTATGCACTTTATCTCTTATTAAGTTGCTTGTTGTGCGATAACCATGTTTACTGGGGAACGCCATCTACTCTTTGTTGAATATCATGTGAGTTGCTATGCATGTTCGTCTTGTACGAAGTAAGGGCGGTTTTCACAATCAAATGGTTTGAGTATGCATATTGTTAGAGAAGAACATTGGGCCGCTAACTAAAGCCATGAATCATGGTGGAAGTTTTAGTTTGGACATAAAACCTCAATCTCTTATGAGAATATTAACTGTTGTTGAATGCTTAAGCATTAAAAGAGGAGTCCATTATCTGTTGTCTATGTTGTCCCGGTATGGGTGTCTAAGTTGAAGAATGATCAAAAGCGAGAAATCCAATACGAACTTTCTCCTTAGACCCTTGTACGAGCGGCATAGAGGTACCCCTTTGTGACACTTGGTTGAAACATATGTTATGCAATGATGATCGGTGTTAACCCAAGCTAATTAGGACAAGGTGCGGGCACTATTGGTACACTATGCATGAGGCTTGCAACTTATAAGATATAATTTACATGATGCATATGCTTTATTACTACCGTTGACAAAATTGTTTCATGTTTTCAAAATCAAAGCTCTAGCACAAATATAGCAATCGATGCTTTTCCTCTATGAGGACCATTCTTTTACTTTCAATGTTGAGTCAGTTCACCTATTTCTCTCCACCTCAAGAAGCAAACACTTGTGTGAACTGTGCATTGATTCCTACATACTTGCTTATTGCACTTATTATGTTACTCTATGTTGACAATATCCATGAGATATACATGTTACAAGTTGAAAGCAATCGCTGAAACTTAATCTTCTTTTGTGTTGCTTCAATACCTTTACTTTGAATTATTGCTTTATGAGTTAACTCTTATGCAAGACTTATTGATGCTTGTCTTGAAGTGCTATTCATGAAAAGTCTTTGCTTTATGATTCACTTGTTTACTCATGTCATACACATTGTTTTGATCGCTGCATTCACTACATATGCTTTACAAATAGTATGATCAAGATTATGATGGCATGTCACTCCAGAAATTATCTCGTGTTATCGTTTTACCTACTCGGGACGAGCGAGAACTAAGCTTGGGGATGCTGATACGTCTCCAACGTATCGATAATTTCTTGTGTTCCATGCCACATTATTGATGTTATCTACATGTTTTATGCACACTTTATGTCATATTCGTGCATTTTCTAGAACTAACCTATTAACAAGATGCCGAAGTGCCGATTCTTTGTTCTAGCTGTTTTTGGTTTCAGAAATCCTATTAAAGAAATATTCTCGGAATTGGACGAAATAAAAGCCCGGAGGCCTATTTTCTCACGAAGCTTCCGAGAAGACCGAAGACGAGACGAAGAGGGGCCATGGGGTGGCCAAACCCTAGGGCGGCGCGGCCCCACCCCCGGCCGCGCCGGCCTATGGTGTGGGCCCCCGTGCCGCCTCTTGACTTGCCCTTCCGCCTACTTAAAGCCTCCGTGACGAAACCCCCGATGCCGAGAGCCACGATACGGAAAACCTTGCCGAGACGCCGTCGCCGCCGATCCCATCTCGGGGGATCCAGGAGATCGCCTCCGGCACCCTGCCGGAGAGGGGAATCATCTCCCGGAGGACTCTACACCGCCATGGTCGCCTCCGGAGTGATGAGTGAGTAGTCTACTGATACGCCTCCGACGTATCGATAATTTCTTGTGTTCCATGCCACATTATTGATGTTATCTACATGTTTTATGCACACTTTATGTCATATTCGTGCATTTTCTGGAACTAACCTATTAACAAGATGCCGAAGTGCCGATTCTTTGTTTTCTGCTGCTTTTGGTTTCAGAAATCCTAGTAAGGAAATATTCTCGGAATTGGACGAAATCAAAGCCCGGGGGCCTATTTTTCCACGAAGCTTCCGGAAGTCCGAAGGAGAGACGAAGAGGGGCCACGGGGAGCCAAACCCTAGGGCGGCGCGGCCCCCCTTGGCCGCGCGGCCCTATGGTGTGGGGCCCCCGTGCCGCCTCTTGACCTGCCCTTCCGCCTATAAAAAGTCTCCGTGACGAAACCCCCGATACCGAGAACCACGATACGGAAAACCTTCCGGAGACGCCGTCGCCGCCGATCCCATCTCGGGGGATCCGGGGAGATCGCCTCCGGCACCCTGCCGGAGAGGGGAATCATCTCCCGGAGGACTCTACGCCGCCATGGTCGCCTCCGGTGTGATGTGTGAGTAGTCTACCCCTGGACTATGGGTCCATAGCAGTAGCTAGATGGTTGTCTTCTCCCCATTGTGCTATCATTGTCGGATCTTGTGAGCTGCCTAACATGATCAAGATCATCTATACGTAATTCTATATGTTGCGTTTGTTGGGATCCGATGAATAGAGAATACTTGTTATGTTGATTATCAAGACTATGTCTATGTGTTGTTTATGATCTTGCATGCTTTCCGTTATTAGTAGATGCTTTGGCCAAGTTGATGCTAGTAACTCCAAGAGGGAGTATTTATGCTCGATAGTGGGTTCATGCCTCATGTGAATGCGGAGGAGTGACAAGAACCACTAAGGTTATGGATGTCTTGTTGCCACTAGGGATAAAACATTAGTGCTATGTTCAAGGATGTAGTCACTAGTTACATTACGCGCAATACTTAATGCAATTGTACTGTTGTTAGCAACTTAATGCTTGGAGGGGTTCGGATGATAACTCGAAGGTGGACTTTTTAGGCATAGATGCGGTTGGATGGCGGTCTATGTACTTTGTCGTAATGCCCAATTAAATCTCACTATACTCATCATAATATGTATGTGCATGGTCATGCTCTCTTTATTTGTCAATTGCCCAACTGTAATTTGTTCACCCAACATGCTGCTTGTCTTATGGGAGAGACACCTCTAGTGAACTGTGGACCCCGGTCCAATTCTCTTTCTTGAAATACAATCTACTTGCAATACTTGTTCTACTTGTTTTCTGCAAACAATCATCTTCCACACAATACGGTTAATCCTTTGTTACAGCAAGCCGGTGAGATTGACAACCTCATCTGTTTCGTTGGGGCAAAGTACTTTGGTTGTGTTGTGCGGGTTCCACGTTGGCGCCGGAATCCACGGTGTTGCGCCGCACTACATCCCGCCGCCATCAACCTTCAACGTGCTTCTTGGCTCCTCCTGGTTCGATAAACCTTGGTTTCTTTACGAGGGAAAACTTGCTGCTGTGCGCATCATACCTTCCTCTTGGGGTTGCCCAACGAACGTGTGAAATACACGCCATCAAGCTCTTTTACGGCGCCGTTGCCGGGAAGATCAAGACACGCTGCAAGGGGAGTCTCCACTTCTCAATCTCTTTACTTTGTTTTTGTCTTGCTTAGTTTTATTTACTACTTTGTTTGCTGCATTAAATCAAAATACAAAAAAATTAGTTGCTAGTTTTACTTTACTTGTTATCTTGTTTGCTATATCGAAAACACAAAAAAATTAGTTTACTTGCATTTACTTTATCTAGTTTGCTTTATTTACTGTTGCTAAAATGGCCAACGCTGAAAATACTAAGTTGTGTGACTTCACAACCACAAATAATAATGATTTCTTATGCACACCTATTGCTCCACCTGCTACTACAGCAGAATTCTTTGAAATTAAACCTGCTTTCTTGAATCTTGTTATGCGAGAGCAATTTTACAGTGTTAGTTACGATGATGCTTGCTGCCCATCTTAATAATTTTGTTGAACTATGTGAAATGCAAAAATATAAAGATGAAGATGGTGATATTATTAAACTAAAATTGTTCCCTTTCTCATTAAGAGGAAGAGCTAAAGATTGGTTGCTATCTCTGCCTAAGAATAGTATTGATTCATGGACTAAATGCAAGGATGCTTTTATTGGTACATATTATCCCCCTGCTAAAATTATATCTTTGAGGAGTAGCATAATGAATTTTAAACAATTAGATACTGAACATGTTGCTCAAGCTTGGGAAAGAATGAAATCTCTGGTTAAAAATTGCCCAACCCATGGACTGACTACTTGGATGATCATCCAAACCTTCTATGCGGGACTAAATTTTTCTTCGCGGAATTTATTGGATTCAGCTGCTGGAGGTACCTTTATGTCCATCACTCTTGGTGAAGCAACAAGGCTTCTTGATAATATGATGATCAACTACTCTGAATGGCACACGGAAAGAGCTCCACAAGGTAAGAAGGTAAATTATGTTGAAGAATCCTCTTCCTTGAATGATAAGATTGATGCTATTATGTCTATGCTTGTGAATGATAGGACTAATATTGATCCTAATAATGTTCCATTAGCTTCATTGGTTGCACAAGAAGAACATGTTGATGTAAACTTCATTAAAAATAATAATTTCAACAACAATGCTTACCGGAACAATTCTAGTAACAACTATAGGCCATATCCTTATAATAATGGCAACGGCTATGGTAATTCTTATGGAAATTCTTACAACAATAATAGGAATTCACCCCTGGACTTGAAGCCATGCTTAAAGAATTTATTAGTACACAAACTGCCTTTAATAAATCTGTTGAGGAAAAACTCAATAAAATTGATATTCTTGTTTCTAGAGTTGATAGTCTTGCTTCTGATGTTGATCTTTTGAAATCAAAAGTTTTGCCTAATGAGAATTATCATGATAAAATTACTACTACAGCAAATGCCATTCAAGTTAGAATTAATGAGAATATAAGATTAATGGCTGAACTGCGTGCTAGGTGGGATAGAGAAGAAAATGAAAAACTAGCTAAAGAGAAGAATATAGCTAAAGTTTGGACTATTACCACCACTAGTAATGCTAATGCTACACATGTTGCTGCACCTCCTACTCATACTAATAAAAGAATTGGTGTTAGCAATGTTTCCACTTCTAATGCAAAGCGCGAAAAACTGCACTGAAGCTTGCTAAAGCTAGCTGAAACTGCTCGTGATAAAGCTGCTGAAATTTTTTCCAACATTGGGGATGATGATCCCATTGCTTTAGATTATAATGGTTTGAATTTTGATGATTGCCACATCTCTGAAGTTATAAAGTTCTTGCAAAAACTTGCTAAAAGTCCTAATGCTAGTGCTATAAATTTGGCTTTCACGCATCATATTACAAATGCTCTCATAAAAGCTAGAGAAGAGAAACTAGAGCGCGAAGCCTCTATTCCTAAAAAGCTAGAAGATGGTTGGGAGCCCATCATTAAGATGAAGGTTAAAGATTTTGATTGTAATGCTTTATGTGATCTTGGTGCAAGTATTTACGTTATGCCTAAGAAAATTTATAATATGCTTGACTTGCCACCATTGAAAAATTGTTATTTGGATGTTAATCTTGCTGATCATTCTACAAAGAAACCTTTGGGTAAAGTTGATAATGTTCGCATTACCGTTAACAATAATCTTGTTCCCGTTGATTTTGTTGTCTTGGATATTGAATGCAATGCATCTTGTCCCATTATATTGGGAAGACCTTTTCTTGACTCGTTGTTGCTATTATTGATATGAGGGAAGGTAATATAAAATATCAATTTCCTCTCAAGAAAGGTATGGAACACTTCCCTAGAAAGAGAATAAAGGTACCTTATGATTCTATTATTAGAACAAATTATGATGTTGATGCTTCATCTCTTGATAATACTTGATACACACTTTACGCGCCTAGGCGAAAGGCGTTAAGAAAGCGCTTATGGGAGACAACCCATGTTTTTACCTACAGTACTTTGTTTTTATTTTGTGTCTTGGAAGTTGTTTACTACTGTAGCAACCTCTCCTTATCTTAGTTTTGAGTTTTGTTGTGCCAAGTTAAGCCGTTGATAGAAAAGTAAGTACTAGATTTGGATTACTGCGCAGTTCCAGATTTCTTTGCTGTCACGAATCTGGGTCTATCTCCCTGTAGGTAGCTCAGAAAATTACGCCAATTTACGTGCATGATCCTCAGATATGTACGCAACTTTCATTCAATTTGAGCATTTTCGTTTGAGCAAGTCTGGTGCCATTTTAAAATTCGTCAATACGAACTGTTCTGTTTTGACAGATTCTGCCTTTTATTTCGCATTGCCTCTTTCGCTATGTTGGATGAATTTCTTTGATCCACTAATGTCCAGTAGCATTATGCAATGTCCAGAAGTGTTAAGAATGATTGTGTCACCTCTGAATATGTCAATTTATATTGTGCACTAACCCTCTAATGAGTTGTTTCGAGTTTGGTGTGGAGGAAGTTTTCAAGGATCAAGAGAGGAGTATGATGCAACATGATTAAGGAGAGTGAAAGCTCTAAGCTTGGGGATGCACCCGGTGGTTCACCCCTGCATATATCAAGAAGACTCAAGCGTCTAAGCTTGGGGATGCCCAAGGCATCCCCTTCTTCATCGACAACATTATCAGGTTCCTCCCCTGAAACTATATTTTTATTCGGCCACATCTTATGTGCTTTTTCTTGGAGCGTCGGTTTGTTTTTGTTTTTTGTTTTGTTTGAATAAAATGGATCCTAGCATTCACTTTATGGGAGAGATACACGCTCCGCTGTAGCATATGGACAAATATGTCCTTGGTTTCTACTCATAGTATTCATGGCGAAATTTCTTCTTCGTTAAATTGTTATATGGTTGGAATTGGAAAATGATACATGTAGTAATTGCTATAAATGTCTTGGGTAATGTGATACTTGGCAATTGTTGTGCTCATGTTTAAGCTCTTACATCATATGCTTTGCACCCATTAATGAAGAAATACATAGAGCATGCTAAAATTTGGTTTGCATATTTGGTTTCTCTAAGGTCTAGATAATTTCTAGTATTGAGTTTGAACAACAAGGAAGACGGTGTAGAGTCTTATAATGTTTTCAATATGTCTTTTATGTGAGTTTTGCTGCACCGGTTCATCCTTGTGTTTGTTTCAAATAAGCCTTGCTAGCCTAAACCTTGTATCGAGAGGGAATACTTCTCATGCATCGAAAATACTTGAGCCA
>NC_061511.1:65446570-65524636 GCF_022539505.1 Lolium rigidum
ATATGAATTGGTAATCACCAATACATGATTAAGACACTTTGAACGTTAATTGATTATTATAAGAAACTAGCATCTCGCAACTTTTTGTCGAACTGGCATGGGGTCATCCCATTTTCCCATTTTCATAAAAAAAAAGATTTCATAGCGTTATGCTGAAAGACAAAATTATAACATGGGATATATGATGACATGAACGGTATATTCTCAAAGGATAGGATATAATGTGCACATCATCTGATGCTTGAGTAAGAACCAAAACGGGGCATTTTTTTTTCTTCTGTATACCTTGAGTTGTCGTTATCGTGAGCTGGGGTAATATATATCCTGTGTGGATTTTCAGTTTCAAGCCACTTGTTAGTACAAGTGCGTATTGGAACTACGTTCCTAATTAAGCATTTTCTTACGCCCGGTTAAGCATTTCTCGCGGTTTAAGAATATAATTACTTCTCACCTGGACCTTTCAAAAAGAAGTTATTACCCACAATGATAAGCGCGCATATCATTCTAGCCTTCACTATTGATGCTACGCAGCCAAGAATATATGGTTTTAGTGATGCTTTGAGGAAGAAAGGAAAATCAACAAGACGACTCTTTGAACAAAGACTTTCATAACTTGATTATTCTCATATATTAACGCATGCATGTATACATTACAGGAAATACGATCACAGTTCTCCGGTGCGACCTTAAACAGAAATATCTGGTTTATTGAGTACTTCATCATCGTCCTAGATGATAAGTACGTAGATAGAAACATAAAAAAGACGCATCGCCATTTGTGAGTGCCCACCCGGCCCGCGCATGCAGGGCCTACCCTATTATTCACCGGTACATGCATATGCATGGTTTCAGGAGTCGGACCATGTGACGGGCACCTCACCGATGTTGGTGTCAAGCCCAAGAGCGTTCCACACGGCGACAGAGGTGTCCACGATGTTGTTCTTGCAGCCATGCCTACTGTCGCACTCGTCCACCACGCGCGCCAGCACACTACGACCGGTTTGGTCGTTCCTGATACGGATCATCCTTGCACCGAATCCCGCCCTCGTACCACACAGTGGACAGAGCCGCCAGCATCTCCTTGTTGCTGTGGAACTTTCCGTCGCACTCCGCTGGCTCACCCTCGCCCGGCTCGAACCCGTTCAAGGTCATCGTCGCCGGCATTTGCTCGATCGCCATGACGCGCGTCGACGCATGCAGCAGGATCACCACGAGCACGGCCAGGGCTGCGAGCTTAGCGCGCGCCATTGCTAGGCCTAATGATCAAGCTCCTGCTAGCTGCTTAGGTTTGCATGCGCTAAACTTGCTCGTGGGTGCTTATGGCGTCTGATTTAACTGGTTTATATAGACGAGCATTGCTGTCTTGTGTGCATATATTATTTGTTTCGGAACTGCGACAGTAGCTAGCTTATTCCTTTTCTAAAGATGAGCACGATACCCTACGATCGATCGATGTGCCCGAGACGGGAATATGACTGCTTAACGGCTTGTTTCGGGGACACTTGTGTAGTTGTGTGCGGTGTAAAACGATGTGTTTGGATTTGATGGTGTGGCTAAGTATTACAGCGGTAATACCCGAGCGAAAATGGCAACTGAGAAGGACTACTCCATGGTAGTAGCTATATATAAACAATCTCAACTTCTCAAGCCAGCTGTTAAACATGCATCTAAAATGTGCTTCTAGAATAAGCATCACGTCAGTAGTAATGCAGCTCCTTTCAGGATAATCAATACTCCGTGCTCCACTTATGTCCGAGTAAGTACCATGTGTTGTAGGATCACTAGACATCTACATGGCCAGGTACTGTTAGTGGTTAGCTTAATTAGCCATAAGTTTCTGAAAGTTCGAAAATACATGATGATATAGATATGGGAAATGCACTGCATTACGCAACTTACCGCTGCCTTTTACATGCATACTGGAAGCTATGCGCGGCGGCATGTCAAGCCCGTGGACAGAAAAATGATGGTAGAGCTATTGAAGAAGGTAGTGGTAGCTTGGTTAGGAAAATTCTGTGCTTCACCCCTGAAACCTTACACAAATACAACCTCTTCCCTAATAGTGAGGCTGCCTGAAACATTTTAGTCTGTGATTTGATCGAAGTTGCATCCAAAAATCTGAGTGTTCTTCCATACGAAGGAGAATCCATCGGACAAAACTTCAAATGAAAAGTAAACCAAAAGAACAGACACGGCCATCAAACTATTTGACGTAGTAAAAAAGAATAACTTTTAAATAACATATTTCTTAATGAAATTGAAGTATTTCCAACAAGAGTTAGTTACTTTAGGATTTACTATAATTCTCTATTGATCAATAAGTAGATATTTGAGGTAACATATTAAGGAAACATGTTAAAATTCATCTAGTACTTGCAGATACTTAATAGAGCATGAACATACAAGGTAAAGTACATTGATATTACCTTACATGGTTGCTTTTGTAGTTGATAACAATCTTATTACATGAGGAAGCAGTGTGATGACATGAAAGTAACAATTTAGGGGTTCACATTAAGCTTCTACTACTTGATCACATAATGGTTATTAAAGGTGAAGAGATGGGATTAACAATTTCATTTCCATTTGCGTTTTGTAAAATTCCAGTAGAATAAGATGCATTTCATTTCCTTGGCAAAGGTTCTAAAGTATTTGCTAAAGTAAGATTATCACTCTTGTTATAAAAGCGACAAGCAAATAACGAAGAACGAAACAAGAACACACGCAGGGGACACAAGATTTAACGTGGAAAACCCCTTCCAACACAGAAAGGGAAAAAACCACGGGCGCCAGCCAGCAAAACTTCACTATATCGGGAGGTGTTTACAAACGCCGTGGGTTATTTTATAATCTGATAAACCCTAGCCGGCGGCTTACAAGATGTATATATAGGCGGTGCCAACGATCCGTACCGTACCGCGGGGGGCTGCCGCCCCCCGCACCCCCCCTTCGCACGGGCCTCGCTCCGCTCGTCAGAAATTAACCTCCCTTTAGTATATGAATTTGGATCACAATACAACAAACTCCACCTTGAGACAAATTCCATCTTGTAGCATGAACTTCAACAATCTCCCGAACAACAAAGGAAAAACACTTGCCGGCGCCAATGACCACTTGGGCTAAACAAGTTATACCAACCAAGCTCGAGCAAAGCTCAAACTTGGAAACGAGGAACCGGCTTTGTCATCATATCGACAGGATTATCATGAGTACTTATCTTGCATACCTTCAGTTTACCTTGAGCAACAATGTCGCGAATATAATGGTACTTGATATCAATGTGCTTTGTCCTCTCATGGAACCTGTGGCGACCCCGGAGGTCAGGGCTAGACAAACCCAGATATCACATCTAGCATAAGCCTAACCTAGATCTCTAGGGCGTACAGGGTGAGAATCGGTAACACAACAGTGACTCTACGGCCGAAAGCGAATATATTACAACTCTTAGCAGAGTTAAGATCCAAAATTTATTACACGCAGAGGTCACTGACCACAATTCAACAAGCAACGGAAAGCAAATTATGTTATCTAGATAACAAGACTGCAAAGGGGCTAAGAGGCCATAACATAAGGCGAAGTCCCAGCCCACAAGTCTCGAGCTGCCGCTCGAGGAACTCCGAACTACTCGTCGACGTCAAGGTAGAAGCCACCATCTGTTGGAAGGACTTCGTCTGAAACAAAGCATGCAAGGCTGAGTACAGGGACTCAGCAAGACTTAGTACAACCTTTTAGCAAAGCGGGTATGCGAGGCTTTATGTGGAGCTTATTTTGCGGAAAGCCAGTTTTCCTTTGTAAACAGGAGGGAGCAGAAGCTCGTCTATTCAGACCTTTTTCAAAAGGGATAAGAGAGCGATATCAACTCTAGCTCTAAGATCATCATGTTGAATCCACCGAATCTTCATCATTACCTGAACCTATCACCTAGGATCACCCCTCGACACCCTGAGAAGGGATCCTTATTCACACATTAACATCAAGTTTTACGATTAGGTTCAAGTTATCTATGATCATCACGTCCTTTCCCAAGTCGTCCGTAACCGTGGACACGGCTTTTCGAAAAGATTTACCCTGCAGGGGTGTACAACTTTACCCACACGCGCCGACCGACTCTTAATGCCACTATAGATTAACACACTTCCTTGGTGTGCTTTGGCAGAGGGTGGTCGACCAAAACCTTTCCCTTACTTCGCCTATTCCATGAGTCAAACTAACCGGGAGCTCCGTCATCGTAGGTAGCCACTCTCCGAGGCGGTCCCGGTCATTATGCGCAGGGGATCCAGTTCAATGCCTCCAGCATCCTTCACCCTAGCCACGCCCTGTATGATGCACTTTGAAAACCTTTTCCACCTTTCCCGATGCGTATGTCAAATGGAACTCGCAAACTAATTGACTCATGGGTAAGCTAGGTAAGTTCGGGCCAAGGGGTTCCCATGGGCCCCGTGTGGTTGTACGCTCAGTCTTGGTTCCAGAGGCAAGAACTCAGGTCCTAGTATCGGCGAGAACGAGTCAAATCACCACATCCCCATGTGGCGGCCCATCCAAGCCTTTAGCATGTTTATTAACATCATCACTGATCTTACCACGTCATCCTGTCAAACTAGGTTCATTCGTAGCTCCGATTCATCAACCGGATGGATCAGACTTCAACAACTAAGCATAACACATATACGGCTCTAGCGATGCGAACAAGCTCGGACCTAGTTTTGTCGGGAGCGGTGGATCGATAACTCTGGGCTACAAGGATGGAATTATGCACACATAGGATATCTACAACTGCCGATAAAACATATTTGAAGCGGATGCAATATGTAATAACCAGAAGTAAAGCATTTCGAAGCCATATATGAACCAGGTTAGGGCTTGCCTTGTCCCTCGTTGTTCGGGTGCTGCTCTTCGGTGGCGTTGATCTCAGGCTCGCGTTCGGTCCCTATCGAGAAGAACCAAATACCGGAAAGGAAGAGCACGATCAAGACAAGGTACAATGCAATGCACATACAATATGATGACATGCCATATTAAGGGGTTTGGGTAACCCTAGGTGCATCGACGAAAAAAAAGGGGGGTTCGGCATCGATCCCGACATATGAGAGGCGTCGAATTAGGGTTTCTAGTAAATCTCATATTTAATTGGTTCAAAGATGTATGAAACATGGATAAACAACTAGGATTTGTTTTTCTGATCATTTTGATATATAATTTTATATTTTTCTGATTTAAAATGAATTAGTTATGAATTTCCCAAATTTAATTCATTTTAAATCAATTTCTGAACATTATATATAAATAATAAAAGTTTAACAATTTGGACCCACATGTCATAATTTTATTCTTTTCTAAACATTTATGCAATTATTAAAATTCTGACTAGGGGACCCACATGTCATTATTTTTCTATTTACAGAAATTACAGAAATGAATTACTGGAAAAATGGAAAAACAATTATTGCGTCACGCTGACGTCATGCTGACGTCAGCGCGACCTTGAGCTCGCTGGTGGCGTTGCAATCCGGCGATTCACGCCGTAATCGCACGCGTGCACGGGGGCAATAGATGCGGCTCGACGCGGGGAGCCGTTTGGTGGCGGCGCCGCCCGCCATTGGCCACCGGAGCGTGGCCGGCGGCGAGGAGCGGCGGAGGCCGGGGCAGTAGCCCGTGGCGGCACTGCTAGAGAGGGTTAGGGAGGGAACCGAGGGCATGGGGAGGTTCGGGTGCTCACCCTGAGCACAACGGTGAGGTCGACGGCGCCGGAGGAGCTTCGCCGGCGGCGAATCGCACGGTGGCCGGCCGGTCTCTGCAAGGGTAGGGTTAGGGTTTGGAGGTCACGGGAGAGCGCGGGAGAGGGGGAAATGCGGGGCTAGGGCTCGGGGCGGCGGCCGGCGAGCCTTTATAGCCGTCGGGGGGCGGCGGGGAGCATCCTAGCCGGCCGGAGCATCGGATGGCCGGCGTGCTGCCAGCTCCTGCTTTGGTCGGCGGGGGAGACGACGGAAATTTGCAGAAAACCCCCTGCGGGGTGGTTGGGCTGGTGGGGTGTGGCTGTTGGGCCACTTGGGCCGAGCCAGAGAGAAAGGAAGGGGGAGGGAAGTGGGCTGCGCCCAGGTTAGGGAGAGAGAGGGATCTCCCTATTTTTCTTTTTCTTGTTTTTATTTCTCTTTTCAAAACCCAATTTCAAATCTGTTTTGAATTTTTGTTTGAACTCAAATTTTACAGAGAATTTATAAACACACATGGGCTTATTGAAATAACAACAAGACAATGTTGCCTAATAAAACTTGCAAGATTTGAAGGAGGAAGAAATAGAGAATAATTTGCACAACTCAAAAAAAATGGAGATGCAAATTTTGCTCAAATGCAAACTAAATGCATGAAATGCACATGATCTCTCATTTATTTAGACATAACAAGGTTGGGATGTTACAACTCTACCCCCCTTACAATAATCTCGTCCTCGAGATTCCTAGATTTTAGAAAAGAAGGAAGGGTACTCAGATCGTAAATGATCTTCTCGTTCCCAGGTTGCTTCTTGCTCAGAATGATTAGACCACTGAATTTTCAGAAACTTGATGCTCTGACGTCGAGTTTTACGCTCGGCTTCATCAAGGATACGAACAGGATGTTCTCGATAAGTTAGATCCTCTTGGAGGTCAAGAGTCTCGTGATCAACACCACGGATAGGATCTTTGAAGCAACGCTTGAGTTGGGACACATGGAAAACATCATGAACTTCAGGAAAGTTGGAAGGTAACTCCAACTTGTAGGAAACATTACCACGCTTGGCAAGAACACGGAAAGGACCAACATAGCGAGGTGCTAGTTTGCCTTTGATACCGAAACGACGGACACCCTTGAGAGGAGTGACCCGAAGATAAGCTTGATCACCAATTTCATACTTCACTTCTTGATGATGGCGATCATAGTAGCTCTTTTGACGTGGTCGAGCAGTTTTCGGACGCTCGCGAATGATGCGAACTTGATCTTCTGCTTCATTGATTATATCTGGTCCAAAGAACTTTCTTTCTCCACTTTCGGACCGAGTTCAAAGGAGTTCTACACCTTACGCCGTACAAAGCTTCAAAAGGTGCCATGCCCGAGGCTGGATTGGAAGTCTGTTGTTATAGGTGAACTCGGCAAATGGGAGGCACTTTTCCCAATCTTTACCGAAGGATATAACACAGGCCCTGAGCATGTCTTCGAGAATTTGATTCACTCTTTCGGTTTGACCACCGGTTTGAGGATAATAGGCTGTACTGAAGGAAAGACGAGTTCCCATAGCTTTCTGAAAACTTTCCCAAAATTTGGAAGTAAACAAGCTTCCACGATCAGAGATGATCTTCTTGGGAACACCATGAAGAGTGACTATCCGAGACGTGTATAGATCGGCCAGTTGATTAGCACGAATATCTTCCCGAACAGGAAGGAAATGAGCAACCTTGGACAGACGGTCAACCACTACCCATATAGCATCTTTTCCATTTTTGGTCTTGGGGAGACCGGTAATGAAATCCATGCCAATTTCATCCCATTTCCACTCTGGAATGGATAGAGGTTGGAGAGTGCCAGCAGGTCTTTGATGTTCAGCTTTTACGCGACGACAAACGTCGCATTCAGCAACAAACTTAGCGATCTCTTGTTTCATCCCAGACCACCAGAATCTTTGACGGAGATCCCGATACATCTTGGTACTACCAGGATGGATGGAGAGGGGTGATTCATGGGCTTCTTTAAGGATTAGCTCTTTGAGATCCGATTTATCCGGTACAACTAGACGCTTACCGAAATAAACGGTACCTTGATCATTAATGGAGAAACACTTAGCAACTCCGCTAGCAATGTTCTTCTTGATCTCGGTAATGCCAGAATCTTGCTTCTGAGCCTTATTGATCTGGTCTTCAAGAGAGGGCTTCACCTCTAGATTAGCAAGGAATCCACTAGGAACAATCTCAAGGTTGAGTTTTGCAAGTTCCTCATAGAGAGAAGGTTGCGCTTGCTTAACCATCAGATTGTTGCAATAGGACTTCCGACTTAGCGCATCAGCAACGACATTGGCTTTGCCGGGTTTATAGTTGAGACCCAAGTCATAATCTTTTATGACTTCCAACCATCTTCTCTCGTCCTGTTATTCAGATCCGGCTGGGTGAAAAGATACTTCAGACTTTGATGATCTGAGTACAACTCGCAACGATTACCATAAAGGTAAGGTCGCCATTTCTTAAGAGCATGGATCACAGCTGCAAGCTCGAGATCATGAGTAGGATAATTTAGCTCATGTGGTTTCAACTGTCGAGAGGCATAGGCCACCACATGACCATCTTGCATCAACACACATCCGAGCCCTTGGAGAGAGGCATCGCAATAGACAACGAAGTCTTTGCTTGTGTCCGGAAGGACAAGCACAGGAGCAGTAGTCAGTTTGGTTTTCAAAACCTGGAAACTTTCTTCAGCCTTTTCTGACCATTCGAACTTCTTGTCTTTCTTGAGAAGATCAGTCATTGGCTTGGCAATCTTGGAGAAATTTTCAATGAATCGGCGGTAATAACCCGCCAGACCGAGAAAACTCCGAATCTCCTTAGCTGACTTAGGTGTCTTCCGATCAAGAACGGCTTGAACTTTATCTGGAATGACTGCAACACCTTTTTCAGAGATAACATGACCAAGGAATATGAGCTCTTTTAACCAAAACTCACATTTGGAGAATTTGGCGTAGAGACGGTGCTCACGAAGTTTGGTTAGCACCAGACGGAGATGTTCCTCATGTTCATCTTCGGTTTTGGAGTAGATCAGAATATCGTCGATGTAGACCACGACGAACTTGTCAAGATACTCCATGAAAACAGAGTTCATGAGCTGCATAAAAGTGGCTGGAGCATTTGTGAGGCCAAAGGACATGACAGTGTACTCGTAAAGACCATAACGAGTTGTGAACGCTGTCTTTGGAATGTCCTCTTTTCGGATTTTGATTTGATGGTACCCTGATCTCAAATCCATCTTTGAGAAGACTGTGGCACCGGACAACTGATCAAAAAGATCATTGATTATAGGAAGAGGGTATTTGTTCTTGATTGTCACTGCGTTGAGCGGACGGTAATCAACAACCAGCCGCGGAATGTTGGTATCTCTCTTCTTGACAAAGAGGGCAGGGCAACCCCGGGAAGAAGTACTGGGTTGTATGAAGTTCTTCTCTTCTAACTCCTCTAACTCGCTTCTTCGAGTTCAAACGGCTCTTCCGGAGGCATACGATATGGTCTCCGGGAAACAGGAGCAGCTTCCAGGAACCGACTCAATGACAAAGTCCACACTTCGATCAGGAGGCATGCCAGGTAACTCTTCAGGGAAGACATCTGGAAAGTCACGGACCACCCAGACATCAGAGATTTCTGGTTTAGGTAGGGCTTCAATGGCATACAACTCGGTTTCAGGGGTAAACCTTGCCGATGGAGATATTGCGGATGAAGCCCAAGCATGTAACACTTTTGCCGTAAAGATTGGTCAGTACAATAGACCCGGCTGAACAATCAATGACAGCCTTTATGTTTTGCTAGCCAATCCATGCCCAAAATGACATCAATGTCGCTTGACTTGAGGGCAATGAGAGAGGTAGGGAACCACACCGGCCCTATACCGATTATAACCTCGGGGGTAATCCGAGATAGTTTGCCAATGAGAACCAGGAGTTGTGATCTCTAGAGGGGAGGGCATTGTCTCGAAGGGTATATCATGCTTTCTTGCAAACTCTTGAGATATGAATGTATGCGATGCTCCGGAATCAAACGAACCGTAGCTAGGATTGAGTTTATATAGAGCGTACCCATTAGGACGCTTGGATCCTCTTCAGCCTCATCAGCGAGAGACATGGGTCGACGAGCACGACAAGAGGAGGGATCAACGGAATGGATCTTGGGTTAAAGGCCAGCATCATGTACTTAGATTCACACTAAGTGAACCCAGCACAATCCGGGACCTTCGGTTCAAGTCCAAGGGGGAACACAAAAAAAAGGTAACTACTATCTGAGTGACACAGAGGACACTGAGGTAGTAATCACAAGATAACTTTCAAGAAGCCATACCTAGCTTCAAAAGTATTATTCAAGAAAGGAGGCATCCAAGGTAAAAGGATACCTTGAAGCCTAGAACAGAATTATGTGAACCCACAAAGTAAAAAGATCATGAGAAACAGATTCCTCGGAAAGGATTTCAATGGAATGATAACATTCATTGAATGGAAGTAACAAGATTCAGATCAACTGATGTAACTTTAGAAACACTGAGTTAAGCAACCAAGTACGGAGTACTTTTAGAGAAAACAACCCAAACCCGTCGATCCTATAAGTTTGGAAATAACAGGGTAGAGGTAAAACCTTTTTCAATCAAAACAAGGTAAGATGACTCAGCATTAGAGTGACACCAGATAAGGAGTAAAAAGAATCCTATTCAGATGTTTTCGCAATTACTTTTAGGTTTCAAATAGTTTTCACAACTACTAGACTCAACATCGACCAGTCGAAAGGGTTTCCTATAGGCAGTCCTGCCGTGATACCAAAACCTGTGGCGACCCCGGAGGTCAGGGCTAGACAAACCCAGATATCACATCTAGCATAAGCCTAACCTAGATCTCTAGGGCGTACAGGGTGAGAATCGGTAACACAACAGTGACTCTACGACTGAAAGCGAATATATTACAACTCTTAGCAGAGTTAAGATCCAAAATTTATTACACGCAGAGGTCACTGACCACAATTCAACAAGCAACGGAAAGCAAATTATGTTATCTAGATAACAAGACTGCAAAGGGGCTAAGAGGCCATAACATAAGGCGAAGTCCCAGCCCACAAGTCTCAGGCTGCCGCCTGAGGAACTCCGAACTACTCGTCGACGTCAAGGTAGAAGCCACCATCTGTTGGAAGGACTTCGTCTGAAACAAAGCATGCAAGGCTGAGTACAGGGACTCAGCAAGACTTAGTACAACCTTTTAGCAAAGCGGGTATGCGAGGCTTTATGTGGAGCTTATTTTGCGGAAAGCCGCTTTCCTTTGTAAACGGGAGGGAGCGAGAAGCTCGTCTATTCAGACCTTTTTCAAAAGGGATAAGAGAGCGATATCAACTCTAGCTCTAAGATCATCATGTTGAATCCACCGAATCTTCATCATTAACTGAACCTATCACCTAGGATCACCCCTCGACACCCTGAGAAGGGATCCTTATTCACACATTAACATCAAGTTTTACGATTAGGTTCAAGTTATCTATGATCATCACGTCCTTTCCCAAGTCGTCCGTAACCGTGGACACGGCTTTTCGAAAAGATTTACCCCTGCAGGGGTGTACAACTTTACCCACACGCGCCGACCGACTCTTAATGCCACTATAGATTAACACACTTCCTTGGTGTGCTTCGGCAGAGGGTGGTCGACCAAAACCTTTCCCTTACTTCGCCTATTCCATGAGTCAAACTAACCGGGGAGCTCCGTCATCGTAGGTAGCCACTCTCCGAGGCGGTCCCGGTCATTATGCGCGAGGGATCCAGTTCAATGCCTCCAAGCATCCTTCACCCTAGCCACGCCCGTATGATGCACTTTGAAAACCTTTTCCACCTTTCCCGATGCGTATGGCAAATGGAACTCGCAAACTAATTGACTCATGGGTAAGCTAGGTAAGTTCGGGCCAAGGGGTTCCCATGGGCCCCGTGTGGTTGTACGCTCGGCCTTGGTTCCAGAGGCAAGAACTCAGGTCCTAGTATCGGCGAGAACGAGTCAAATCACCACATCCCCATGTGGCGGCCCATCCAAGCCTTTAGCATGTTTATTAACATCATCACTGATCTTACCACGTCATCCTGTCAAACTAGGTTCATTCGTAGCTCTGATTCATCAACCGGATGGATCAGACTTCAACAGCTAAGCATGGCTAAGAATAACACATATACGGCTCTAGCGATGCGAACAAGCTCAGACCTAGTTTTGCTGGGAGCGGTGGATCAGTAACTCTGGGCTACAAGGATGGAATTATGCACACATAGGATATCTACAACTGCCGATAAAACATATTTGAAGCGGATGCAATATGTAATAACCAGAAGTAAAGCATTTCGAAGCCATATATGAACCAGGTTAGGGCTTGCCTTGTCCTCGTTGTTCGGGTGTCGCTCTTCTGAGTGGCGTTGATCTCAGGCTCGCGTTCGGTCCCTATCGAGAAGAACCAAATACCGGAAAGGAAGAGCACGATCAAGACAAGGTACAATGCAATGCACATACAATATGATGACATGTCATATTAAGGGGTTTGGGTAACCCTAGGTGCATCGACGAAAAATAAGGGGGTTCGGCATCGATCCCGACATATGAGAGGGGTCGAATTAGGGTTTCTAGTAAAGCTCATATTTAATTGGTTCAAAGATGTATGAAACATGGATAAACTACTAGGATTTGTTTTTCTGATCATTTTGATATATAATTTTATATTTTTCTGATTTAAAATGAATTAGTTATGAATTTCCCAAATTTAATTCATTTTAAATCAATTTCTGAACATTATATATAAATAATAAAAGTTTAACAATTTGGACCCACATGTCATAATTTTATTCTTTTCTAAACATTTATGCAATTATTAAAATTCTGACTAGGGGACCCACATGTCATTATTTTTCTATTTACAGAAATTACAGAAATGAATTACTGGAAAAATGGAAAAACAATTACTGCGTCACGCTGACGTCAGCGCGACCTTGAGCTCGCAGGTGGCGTTGCAATCCGGCGATTCACGCCGTAATCGCACGCGTGCACGGGGGCAATAGATGCGGCTCGACGCGGGGAGCCGTTTGGTGGCGGCGCCGCCCGCCATTGGCCACCGGAGCGTGGCCGGCGGCGAGGAGCGGCGGAGGCCGGGGCAGTAGCCCGTGGCGGCGCTGCTAGAGAGGGTTAGGGAGGGAACCGAGGGCATGGGGAGGTTCGGGTGCTCACCCTGAGCACGACGGTGAGGTCGACGGCGCCGGAGGAGCTTCGCCGGCGGCGAATCGGACGGCGGCCGGCCGGTCTCTCGCAAGGGTAGGGTTAGGGTTTGGAGGTCACGGGAGAGCGCGGGAGAGGGGGAAATGCGGGGCTAGGGCTCGGGCGGCGGCCGGCGAGCCTTTATAGCCGTCGGGGGCGGCGGGGAGCATCCTAGCCGGCCGGAGCATCGGATGGCCGGCGTGCTGCCGGCTCCGCTTTGGTCGGCGGGGAGACGACGGAAATTTGCGAAAAACCCCTCGCGGGGTGGTTGGGCTGGTGGGGTGTGGCTGTTGGGCCACTTGGGCCGTTCGGCCAGGGAGAGAAGGGAGAGAGAGGGAAGTGGGCTGCGCCCAGGTTAGGGAGAGAGAGGGATCTCCCTATTTTTCTTTTTCTTGTTTTTATTTCTCTTTTCAAAACCCAATTTCAAATCTGTTTTGAATTTTTGTTTGAACTCAAATTTTACAGAGAATTTATAAACACACATGGGCTTATTGAAATAACAACAAGACAATGTTGCCTAATAAAACTTGCAAGATTTGAAGGAGGAAGAAATAGAGAATAATTTGCACAACTCAAAAAAATGGAGATGCAAATTTTGCTCAAATGCAAACTAAATGCATGAAATGCACATGATCTCTCATTTATTTAGACATAACAAGGTTGGGATGTTACAGAACATTTGATCTTTAGTAAGGTATATTGCACTTTGACTGTCAGAAAACAAGTTAATGCAAGAATCATCTCCACAAAGCTCAGCATACAAACCTTTCAACCAAACAGACTCTTTGCCAGCTTCATTAATTGCTATATATTCTGCTTCGGTCGTAGATTGGGCAACAACAGATTGTAACGTTGCCTTCCAACTCACAAGCACATCCACCAACAAGTGAACACATAACCTGTGAGGGATCTTCTCTTATCCAAATCGGCAGCAAAATCTGAATCCACATAGCCTACGAGTCCCTCACCGGTCTTGCCAAACTTCAAGCAAGCTTTGGATGTGCCACGAAGGTACCTGAAAATCCACTGAACAGCTCTCCAATGTTCTTTACCAGGATCAGCTAGGTATCGACTGACCAAACTCATAGAATATGATAAATCAGGACGAGAACAAACCATGGCATACATCAAAGAACCAACAGCACTAGAATATGGAACTCGAGACATATGTACTCAATATCTTCATCAGTACTAGGACATTGCAATGCTGACAATTTGAAGTGAGAAGCAATTGGTGTACTAACAGACTTTGCATCATGCATATTAAAACGATGAAGTACTTTCTGAATGTAATTTTGCTGACTAAGAAATAACACACTAGATTTTCTGTCTCTTGTAATTTCCATACCTAGTATTTTCTTAGCAGCACCAAGATCCTTCATCTCAAACTCACTACTTAACTGTGACTTTAAAGTAGTGATCTCTTTCTTGCTCTTGGCAGCAATCAACATATCATCAACATATAACGAGCAAGTATATTGGTGATCCATTAACAAACTTGATATAGACACAACTATCATACTTAGATCTCTTAAACTCATGTGCAAGCATAAATGAATCAAACCTTTTGTACCATCTGTCTTGGAGACTGTTTCAAACCATAAAGGGACCTCTTCAACTTGCAAACAAGATCCTCCTTACCAGTGCACAACAAAACCTTCAGGCTGGTCCATGTATATCTCCTCCTCAAGCTCACCATGCAGAAAGCGGTCTTTACATCTAGCTGCTCAAGCTCAAGATCACGCATAGCCACAATACCAAAGAATGCACGAATGGAACTATGCTTCACAACCGGAGAGAATACATCATTATAATCAATACCTGGAATTTGGCTGAAACCTTTTGCTACTAACCTTGCCTTATACCTCGGAGGCTCATTAGGAGACAAACCTTCCTTTCTTTTAAATATCCACTTACAGCGGACAGCCTTCTTTTGTTTAGGCAAGGGCACAACATCCCATGTGCCATTCTTGTCAAGCGATTGCATCTCCTCTTGCATAGCAGAAATCCACTTCACGCGGTCAACGGATGCAACGGCCTCAGTATATGTAGCAGGTTTAGTATCATGCTCCACCTGTTCAAGCACAACTCAAAGCATGATGAACAAGATTACATTCTTCAATTAAACGAGGACGTGGACCTTTGTTACGCCTCGGTCTATCAGCAGCAATGGAACTATTTGTTTGCTGCAAAACAGGTGGTGAGTGCTGAACAACACCTCGGTCTATCAGCAGCAATGGAACTATCAGCAGCAATGGAACTATTTGTACGCTTCGGCCCAAGCCTCCGGCGACGGGCCTCGCTGCGCTCGTCAGAAGTTAGCCTCCCTTTAGTATATGAATTTGGATCACAATACAACAACTCTTAATATCTTCCTAGGGGTCTAGAATTACATTGCTAACTTATGTTAAAATCAAGTTAGGAGTTTCTTATGATTCAATATAGTTGTAAAGGAAACAATTATTAAATAAAGACTTAAAGCCAGTGAATAATTTTTTAATACAAGTGGATAATCTTTTCATATTTTCCTTAATTTTACTAATTAAAATAATTAAGGGAAATAGTTTTAAAAGTTAAGTCTGAATAATTTATGAATTAATAGTATGGTAACGAAATAATATTAAGGTTATTGTGTTCTTGAGTTTATAAAGTATGAATCACTATCTTAAAATATTAATTTTTAATATTTTTATTGGCGATTGAATTTCACATCAACACACGAGGTTGAAGTGTAAATAAATAGATCTTCTTTTTGTGATCACTTTAACATCTTTTTTGTATTTTAATGATTTTTATTTATTTAGTTATGAATTTCCTAAATTTTAACTATTTTCCGCAAATTAACTAAATGGACACTTACTTTTTGTACTGTGGAAAACCTAGACCTAGGTCACTGACTAGTGGAGTTAGATCCACCTTAGCAGCCACGTCAGCGTGGACTAGGTCAAAATCGCAGACTTGGCTAGGGGGGCATGGGTACTGTGTGGTCATCGGCGATGGCAGCGAGGTTCTAGGTTTCCTGCGTCTGCTAGAGTGGGCTAGTTGATACAAGGCTTCGCCCTGAACCTAAAAGTGGCGGTGCCCCCTCGAAATGGTCACACGAGCTTCCTCCTGCGAACTCTACTACACCGGAAATCAACGGCATATGGTGCTAGGGCAATACAGGAGGATCTAAGATGCTACAATAAGGTATCTGGATGCGGAATCATACCCTGAAACTGATGGTCTCGTCGACAACGACGAATGAGGAGGAGAAGATGACACGATCGCCATTTCCAATGATGGCCGGTGAAAGGGAACGACCAAATTAAAACAACTCCAAACTCCCCTCGCTGCTCAGCTCCTCCATGATAACCTGCACGGGGAAGTGCTTCTCCTAGCTACCCCTTAATGGTCCACGGGGTTGTTTCAATGGACGGGCACGTTCTGAACTGCAACGATGGATTTTGATAGATTGCGACATGTAGAGAGGATTAGAGAGAATTAGGAATGGTGTCAAAGAACAAGGGCTCCGAGGCGGTGCTGTAGGTGTTTTTATAGCTCCAGGCAAGCTCAGAAACAACACCACTGTGGCGAGGACGGTGTAGATGCGAAGGTGGGTACCGCTTGTCCGCCTGATACCGAAACAATATCCTGGGCCGGGTTGGCTTGCGCTGCAGTGGCCGTTTCAGCCTGGCTCAGGCTGAAGAGTGGGCTGCGACCCAACTTCCTGGTTCGGCTACTCTCTCTCTTCTCATTTTCTTTCTTTTCTTTTCTATTTTTGAATTTCTTATTTGAATTTGAATCCATTTTGGAATATTTGAAATGTGTGAATCCTTCTGCAATTCATCTAAGATATTGTTTGAATTATTGTTGTGTATTAAGAAACTATATACGGAGTATGTGTATTAACATGTTTGTTTGTAAGATGTTATTATGATTTAATTTAGGGATTCTAGTAGAGATTGTTTCCATTCACTTTCTTTTAGAGTTCAAATTATTTGCAAAGTACTTGGCAATTACCTAATGATATGTAAGATATTTGTTTTATATTCATGGTCACATAAATATTTACTAAGTTTTTGAACAACACTCGAGTTTTAATTTTGAAATATGTTCCTGAGAACATTATTGAATGTGCACCTTTATAATCTAATGGCTTGGAAATTATCTAGAACTATTCTAAGGTCATTAGTGAAGTTTCTTAAATATTTTCGTATGACACTACTTAGAAGTAATTCGTATCTTGTTTAGAAGAAATATTAATTGGTCCACGGATAAAATTTGGTTTATGTGACACTTTGTTGGGGGGATGACCCCCGATATGTCAAAGGCATGCCAAACCGGATGGTTTGAACTATCAGGATACCGGTTTAAAGGTTATTCCGGACTGTGAAGCTAAGCTTTTGGCTAAGTAAATCTATACCGGTATCCCCGAAGGGGTATACCGGAATGAGCTAAGAAGGTACCGGATTACCGGTACAGGCTACACTGTAGCACGTCGGCAATACTGGTCAAAGATTCTCTAAGGAGCTAGAGGACAAAGATGAGCGAAACACTTCAGCTTTAATTGAAGCTCTGAGGCAAAAGCAGATGATGACGTAAAAGGTACCGGAGGATGTCACCGTCCCTGATTAAAGACATACCGGCGTCACCGGTAGCCAAAGAGGCTTTGTAAAGTAGTTTGTCTAGTCAAAGATGACATTAGGGTTTCCTAGGGTTTCTTCCCCTGTAAGCCACCCTCTCCCCTATATAAGGAGAGGGGGCACACCCTTGCGCGGTGCGGTGACCCAGCATACCACTGCATGTTGTAGTATACAAGTCGTTGATATGATCTTTGTGAAGGAACTTCTTCACAATTGCCATATCCCTCAGAGTGGTACAACAGAAACATTGCAGGTCATAACACTCCAAATATTATTACAAACATTGTCTTAACAGGTTGGCATTCTCACAGGTCCTATGAGAACACCCTAAGATACTACTCCCTCCGTTCCTTTTTAATTGACTCGAATTTAGTACAAACTTGTACTAAATCCGAGTCAATTAAAAAAGAACGGAGGGAGTACTTAAGTATGATTACAACTCACATCCATATATTAAGAGAGCTCAGCAACTTATTTAGGTAAGTTCTACGCTGCTCGGCTCTATGATACTAGAGTATATCACTACTCCTCCGCCTCCGTCTCGTCAGGTCCGTAGACTATCCCATAGTCTACTCCTTCAACCCCTCCGGTAAGATCAGGTTCCTCGTAGACCAGCTCGTAGCTTCCTTCCGGTGCTCCATCGTCGATAGCCTCCATTTCCGGATCACAGTCTAGCAAGGGTGTCGAAAGAAAGTGAGTACATGGGTACTCAGCAAGTTCAAAAGAGTAAAAGGTGTGTGATGCACTAGCTACGACCATTGATCAGGAAATCGCAGGTCAATGCATGTTTTGAAATCATTTATTCAAAAGGTTGCTTTTATTATGAAAACTATGCCCGTCAGTCTTCACAGGTTGACCAAAACTTCGTGGAGTTCCTTTCTTGCCGCGTTCGCAGTTCCCTTCCCGGAACAAGGAGTGACAACCACAATTTGATACACTCTGCAGAGGTGCGTTACTTTTCCCATAAGAGATCCCACCCTTTTTTCCATCCGCAGGGACTTGCCCCCGTTCACACTTCCTTTGGTGTGAGGCTAGGTATGAAAATCCAAGCCCACACCGCCTTCTCTGCGAACCTGCAAACCCACCCTTTTGTCCAACCGTACACCCCCAGTAGATATCCTCCGATAATACGGCTTTACTCACGGTGCACTTTGGACAATCCATCATAGACCGTAGAGCTCGTCATCACACACGGATGGAGATTTAAAAGGCTATCTCAACCTACGGTAGTGCCTCCAACACCCCGCAGCTCTACCAGTCCGTTGGCGTGCAGGAGGGCAAAGATACGCCTGGCTTCCCTAGAGCCATTATAGATCTCATGGTTAACGCGGTATGTACGGCGCTAGAATCACTGGACGGCATTGGTAATTACTCCTAGGTTAATATAACCCATGCAATGGAACCTCCACCATATCAACACATACCATGGTTCCATTGCCAGCCATATAGTCATATTCATAGTTGGAAAAGTAACATTTTATTTGCCATGCAGGAATGATAAGTATATAGCTTTGCATTAAAGTAATAGAAAATACTCAAGTTGGTACGAGCAAGGGTGAACTTGCCTGTGGACTGCGAGATAGTGCGGTTCAATGCGGTGGATGGAACCCGGACCTCGGGTTCTGTAAGAAGCATCATTGTCCGGTAAGGACAATGTTATAAAATCCAAATAATGCAGTCATGAATGTATTATTTTATCTGGAATCCCTTTACCCCAATGAGTTATTACAATTAAGGTTGAATTAAGATTTATGCCTTTGGCAGTAATTTGCAATTGTTTTTATGTGTAAATCACTTTAATTCTCATAAAGTAAAATGGTTCAAAGTAATACTACTCTACCTTTGTGATTCATTATCCATTCCAAAATGATTTTGAATTAATAGAGTTGCCTCTATATTTTTGGAATAAAAAGAATGGAGTATTTTCCTTTGGAAAATATCTTTCTTTGATAGAAATGACTTGCAATAATAGAATTTCATTTTGAAATGTTTGAAAATAAGTGTTTGAACTTATTTGAGATTTTTCCTTGATTTTTAAATGCAAGGAAATAATAGTTTGAAATTCCAAGTTTTATCTTATATTCATTAATTCACAAATTTGAATTTGCTCGCTTAATTCTATTTCTTATTTTATTCTTGTTAAGAATAATTTTTCATTCACAAATCCAATTTTTAATGGATTTTTTTAGAGTGTATTTTATTTACTAAAAATTGGTGAAATTCTAGCTATTTTCTAAAATGTGAAAAGACTAGAATACCCTCTGGCCCCTATTGGGCCAGCCCACTTACTAAGTCCCATTGGGACAGCCCACTAAGGCTTGTCCCATAACGGGTCGGTGGTGCCACTGCGGCCCACCTCACTCACTCACTCGTCTCTCTCACTCGACCTAACCCTAACCCTTCTGGCGACGCGCGTGGCGATGGCGTCGCCGCCATGGCCGCCGCCGTGCTTCGACCGCCTCCGTGCTCCCCTGACCTCGCCACCTACCTGATTTGAACCGCCGCGCGACGATCTATCGATCTGTCCGCGTGGTTCCTTCGATTGCTTCCTCCTCTGGCGGATCGCCTCCTCTGTGGATCTCGTGGTGAATTGCCTCTGGCGATTGACTAGCTCCGGCGAGCTCGCGTCCTCGCCGTCGACGTGTGCGCGTCTCCGAGACTGACCTGGCACGGGTGCTGCGCTCGCGGCCGCTCGTGCCGTCGTCTCCGGTGCTGTGCTGCTGGTGGTGTTCGTCGGCGTAACGCCGGCGTCTTCCCTGGCTTTGCAGCTGCTATGGCCGCGCGAGCACTGCCTCGCCATGCCATAGCCTCTGCCACCAGGCGCGGGTAAGGTCCTCTGCTCCCTCTCCTTCTCATCTCCATGCCTGTGTGCCTCCCCATGCTTCTGTGCTTCTTCTACCTCTTGCTCTACGGCCTCCTGATGATCTTATGATCATCCAGAGCCTTGCTGCTGCTGCCTATGCTTCCTATGCTTCTCTTCTCTGCAAGCTCTGGCAAATTCACCAAGTCTTGGTTACTGGCCAGTGTTGCTTTGCTTATTATGCATGCCATGTGTTGCTTTCCTACTGCCCCTATCATGCTAGGATCTTACTATGCCATGCTGTTCATGCTTATGAGCCTGCTCGTGCTTACTGGCATGCTATCCATGCTTGTCTAGGTGTACTGCTATGCATCTGTGACACTTGTGAATGCCAGTGATGCCTGTGAGGTGCTTCTGTGCCTCCTGTGTAATCCAATGATCCATTGGATCAATTATTTCTGTTGGCTAGCCTATCTGTGTGGCTTGACTTGATTCAATTGATCCATTTGATCAATTACATGTCAGTGGCTTGGTTGCTGATGAATTCTGTGGCTAAGTGAATTATTTGCTTACTGATGCTGCTGCTCAAGCATGCTATTGCTTCTGTGTATGTGTGCTGCTGCACTCCCTAGCTTTCTAGACTTGATCCAGGAGGTAGGATGTAGTGACATGTGCTTGTGTTACCTCACAGTGTGCTGCTGTCAATATATAGCATGGATTTTTTATGTATTCATGCTTGGATGAATTAATTAATGATGAACTTCTTATGCAGTGATGATTAATTGACTTGCTGTGTATGAATTTGCTTTTCATGATTATTTGACAAGCAAATGAAGTCTGAATCCCTTTCTGGATAATGATGCTTTGTTACTGGTTGCTCACATGGTTGGCTAGATCTTGTTGGATACTCATCTTTGCTTGCATATTTGGGGATCATAATCAATATGAATGCCAATATGCTTGCCTGTGAAGAATTCTAGGGTTTCCTGATGGTTGCATGCTTAGGATCCTCTGTGTAGTCTTTGGTAGCTGCTAATATCATGCTATACATCTACTGGTGATGTCTGTGCATAAATTCTAGCTAGTGTGTGCATCTGTGCATGATTTCTAGCTTCTGTGCACAAGATGTGTATCTAGATGATTCTGTTTTAGTGGCTTTCTAGACTGACAGTGATCCTTGGTGAAAACCAAGTGATGAATTACCCATTGAGCATCTGCCCAATCCCATGACATATGTCATGCATGATTTATGGATTAGATCCATTGGATCTTCTCCAGGAACTAAGTATACCTTGTTCCAGCTCCTAGAGTGAAATATTGTGTTGATGCAGACTTGTGGTTTGTGTGTCACAGCCCTTCACCTCCAGGTCTTGGTTGATCTTCTCAGGTCACCATGATTCCTGGTGGTTGATTGGTTGTGTGTTGGTTGGTGCTTGTTCTTGAGCAAGAAGCTGGATGAAGCTGTGCTTGTTCTATTTTCACCTTAACTTGTGAATCCTTATACGGTCGATCGTGTCATCGTTTCTAGGGTTTGTGCCCCTTTTATATGAGCTCTTCTTCGTTCTAGCAATGCCACACGAGCCTGGCTTGCTTTGGTGACTAGGCCTGTGCATGGCCTTGCTGTGGCTTGCTCAGCACACATGAGCTGTGTGCTCTCATATGCTGAAACTTGAGCCCCTGGTGGTGCTCAGGTTTGGTCTGTTGTTGCCCTTATCTTGTGCTGTCCAGGGTTTTGGACATGCACAAGTGTGCATGACACTTTTTTCTGTCCAAACTGAATTATGTCTAACACTTAACCCCTGGCTATTGCATATTGTGCTGTTTTGCAGGTTTTGAAGATGAATATGACCATGAAGATATACTTCAAGTCATTTAGTCTAGGTTTTTAGTTTAGGATCAATATTGTAATCTTCATTTTCATTTCTGTTTATTGTTCTTTAATTCTTGTGTCAAGAATATTGTAAAGACAATGTAATCTGTGTTGTGATATCAACAAAGCTCAAATTTTACTTATGAGCTTTTGACTTGTGTAATGTTTATATTCTTGAATAAATGTTGTATTTATTATTTACTTTGAAATTCAAAGTCATTTAAATTCATAAGTTGTATTTAAATTGTGAATTCAATTCCTATATTCATTAGTGCTTATTGTTTGATGTTATTCTTGTATAATAACTTGTCAAATGAATTCAACTCCCAAATCAACAAGATACAAAAGAGATCATGTCGAAATTTCACTAACTCACCTTGCCTAACCCTAATTGCAAAATGAGAGAGAACCTCGATCCCTCTTAGGTTTAGTTGCAATAAGGCGTGAAAATTTCCCTCGTTTTGCGATGAAATGCACATCCCATTTCTAAATCTACCCTTCGTTGTTCCTATGTTCTGGGTTATTACAGCCTCTCCCCCTTAACAGAAACTTCGTCCCGAAGTTAAGATTGGTACCTGAATAGCTCAGGGTAAGACTTCCTGAGTTCTTCCGTCTCCCAAGTTGCTTCTCGCTCAGGAAGATGTTGCCATTGAACTTTGCAGTATTTGATTGCTCTGTTCCTTAACTTCTTCCATTGTACTTCTAAGATCTTTTCAGGTTTCTCCACATAAGTTAGATCAGATTGCAATTCTATTTCTTCATGTGTTATGGGATCATCCGGTGCCTTCAAACACTTTCTTAGTTGTTATACATGAAATACATTGTGAACCAGACTTAATTACTCCGGTAATTCCAACTCAAAAGCTATTCCTCGATTCTAAATGAGTATTTTGAATGGTCCTATGTATCGAGGACTTAACTTTCCTTTTACTCCAAACCTCTTAAGTCCTTTCATTGGGCTAACCTTTAAATATACCATGTCTCCTACTTTTGGTTCCCAAACTCTTCTTCTTTGGTCGGCATAACTCTTTTGACGACTTTGAGCTATTTTGAGTCTATCCCGGATCACCTCGATGACTCCTTGTCTCTCCTTGATGTAGTCCGGTGTAAATTCCTTGTTCTCTCCGGTTTCAAACCAACAGATTGGGGATCTACATTTCCTTCCGTACAATGCTTCGTACGGTGCCATCTGGATGCTACTCTGATAACTATTGTTATAGGAGAATTCCGCCAACGGTAGATGGTCCTCCCATGAGCCTCCAAAGTTTAGAGCACAAGCTCTAAGCATGTCTTCAAGTATCCGATTGGTTCTTTCGGTTTGTCCTCCTGTTTGTGGATGATATGCTGTACTGAAATCCAACTTGGATCCCAAAGCTTCTTGGAGTTGTTTCCAAAATGCTGATGTGAAAATTGAACCTCTATCTGAGACTATCTTCTTTGGTACTCCATGCTTGCTAACTATTTCCTTAACATATATATCCACAAGCTTCTCCGTAGTATCCTTTTGATTTACGGCTATGAAATGAGCACTCTTGGTAAGTCTATCCACTATTACCCATATCATATCCTTCCTTTTACTAGTCATTGGTTGACCAGTAACAAAATCCATTCCAATTTCATCCCATTTCCACTCCGGTATCTCTAGTGGTTTGAGTAATCCAGCAGGACTTTGATGTTCTGCCTTCACTCGCTGACATGTATGGCATTCAGAGACATATTGAGCTATCTCTCTTTTCATGTTGTTCCACCAAAACATCTCCTTCAAATCCATATAAATTTTAGTACTTCCCGGATGTATTGAATAAGGGGTTTCATGTGCTTCCTTTAATATGATTGACTTCACTTCTGGATCATCCGGTACACATATTCTTTTCTGAAAGTATAGTGAATCAAACTCCCCTAGATTGAATTCCGATGGTCTACCTTCTCCAATCCTTTTGATTTCTTCTTGGATGAACAAATCATCCGCTTGTTTTCGGATAATCTCATACTTCAAGTCTGAATACATCTCATCCATAATCCTCATAGTTGCTACACTTCCCATAGCATCACCTTGAATAAATAGAATCTGAGCGTCCTCTAGCTCTTTCCGAAGTTCTTTTGGAATCTCCCATTCCGTAGGTTGATTTTCCGTACTCTTTCTGCTTAAGGCATCTGCTACTACATTAGCCTTGCCCGGTGTATAATTGATTGTAAGTTCATAATCCTTAATCAACTCTAACCATCTCTTCTATCTCATGTTTAACTCCTTTTGAGTGAAGAAATATTTCAAACTCTTATGATCTGTGTATAACTCACACTTGGATCCATATAGAAATTGTCTCCAACTCTTCAAAGCATACACAACTGCCGCTAACTCTAGATCATGTACTGGGTAGTTGTGTTCATGTGGTTTTAACCTGTCTTGATCCATAAGCTATTACTTTCCGATCTTGCATAAGAACACATCCAAGTCCATTCTTGGAAGCATCACAATACACCGTGTAATCCTTTCCGGAGTTCAGGAACTGCTAACACTGGTGCTGTGGTTAACTTATCTTTGAGTGTTTGGAAGCTGGCTTCACACTCATCAGTCCACACAAATGGGGTATTTTTCTTGAGTAACTTGGTCATTGGTCCTGCAATCTTCGAAAATCCTTCAATGAACCTTCGATAATAGCCTGCCATACCAAGGAATCCTCGTATCTCCTTAGCATTTTGGGTGACTTCCACTCCATTATGGACTGAACCTTGCTTGGATTCACCGCTATTCCTTCTTTGGTTATGACATGTCCAAGAAATTCAACACTATCCAACCAAAATTTGCACTTGCTGAACTTTGCATATAGCTGATGTTCTCGCAAAATCTGCAGAACTATCTTCAAATGCTTGGCATGTTCTTCTTTATCTTTGGAATAGATTAGAATATCATCTATGAACACTATCACGTACTTGTCCAAGTACTTCATGAATATCTTGTTCATCAAATTCATGAAAATAGCTGGTGCATTTGTTAGTCCAAATGGTACAACCAAGTATTCATGGTGTCCATACCTTGATACAAACGCTGTTTTTGGCACATCCTCCTTCTTGATCTTGATTTGATGGTATCCTGACCTTAAATCTATCTTCGAGAAAACTCCAGCTCCTTGAACTTGATCAAAAAGGTCTTGTATCCTAGGTAAAGGGTACTTGTTCTTGATAGTTACATTGTTAAGATTCCTGTAATCTCCACACATTCTCCTTCCACCATCTCTTTTATCCACAAAAATGACTGGTGTACCCCATGGTGACACACTTTCTTGAATAAATCCCTTCTGTTCCAATTCATCTATCTGAGCTTTCAGTTCCACTAACTCCTTTGGTCCCATCTTATATGGTGGTTGAGCTATAGGTGTTGTGCCTGGAATCGAATCGATTGTGAACTTCTGTCTCCCTGTCGGGTGGCATGCCCGGTAGTTCCTTGGGAAATACATCTGGAAATTCATTTACTACAGGGATATCTTCAATCCCTACCTCCTTCAAACTATTAAGCTCCAATCCTATCTCCAACTCACTGTATTTGTCCCCTTGGAAAACTATTCGACCTCCAATAGAGTTGCGAAGTGATACTGTTTTGTCTCCACAGTTGATCACCGCTCCATTCTCCGTCAACCAGTCCATCCCTAAGATGACTGATATGTCCTTCATGGGAATGATGAATAGGTCCGCGAAATACACACAATCACATATGGTTATGACCTATGCTTCTTTCACGTGGGTTACTAAGATCGTTCCCCCCCGCGGATAGGACAGTTATAGGGGTTTCTAACTTAGAACATCTAAGCACGAATTTTTCCACAAATTCCAGTGCAAGAAATGATGTGGTTGATCCAGTATCAAATAAGACTTTGCCAGGATGAGTAAGAATGCTGAGCGTACCTCAGACTGTTTGATCCGGCTCTTCCGCTTGCTCCAAAGATGTGCAATTCAGCTTTCCATACGGCTTGCCCCTCTTGTTGTTGTAGTTGCGGTTGTTGTTGTTGTTGTTGTTGTTGTTGTTGTTGTTGTTGTTGTTGTTGTTGTTGTTGTTGTTGTTGTTGTTGTTGTTGTTGTTGTTGTTGTTGTTGTTGTTGTTGTTGTTGTTGTTGTTGTTGTTGTTGTTGTTGTTGTTGTTGTTGTTGTTGTTGTTGTTGTTGTTGTTGTTGTTGTTGTTGTTGTTGTTGTTGTTGTTGTTGTTGTTGTTGTTGTTGTTGTTGTTGTTGTTGTTGTTGTTGTTGTTGTTGTTGTTGTTGTTGTTGTTGTTGTTGTTGTTGTTGTTGTTGTTGTTGTTGTTGTTGTTGTTGTTGTTGTTGTTGTTGTTGTTGTTGTTGTTGTTGTTGTTGTTGTTGTTGTTGTTGTTGTTGTTGTTGTTGTTGTTGTTGTTGTTGTTGTTGTTGTTGTTGTTGTTGTTGTTGTTGTTGTTGTTGTTGTTGTTGTTGTTGTTGTTGTTGTTGTTGTTGTTGTTGTTGTTGTTGTTGTTGTTGTTGTTGTTGTTGTTGTTGTTGTTGTTGTTGTTGTTGTTGTTGTTGTTGTTGTTGTTGTTGTTGTTGTTGTTGTTGTTGTTGTTACGACAATCCTTCGCAAATGACCTCTCGAGCCACAATTGTGACGAGTGATTTGATTGATTGGGTTCTGACTCTGACCTCCCCGGTTGTATTGATTACCAGTAGTAGGTCGGTATCGGGGTTTGAAACTCCGATCAGGTGTTGGTTTGCTAATTGGGTACTTCCTTGGCTCGATACGAGCCCTCTTCCTCCTATCCTCTTGGACTTGCCTATAGTCATCCTCGAAAGTGATTGCCGAGTCAATCAGTTCCTGGAATTCAGCAGTCTGTGCCAACCTCAGTTGTATCTTCATGTATGGATTCATGCCTTTCATGAACCGCTTCTTTCTCTTCTCTTCCGTATCAACATCCTCAGGTGCATACCTTGACAACTTGTTGAAATCCCAAACATACTGCATAATGGGTGCAGTGTTCTGACGTAGTTCGTCAAACTCTCTCTTCTTCAGCTCCACCACGCTCTCCGGAACATGGGCATCCCGGAACTTCTTCTTGAACTCCTCCCAGGTGAACACCTCATCTGGAGGGTGTACTGCTACAATATTCTCCCACCATGACGCTACTGGTCCTAACAACAGATAAGTAGTATACCGAATCTTCTCCTCATCGTTGCATCCAACGGTCTTCAACTTCCGTTCCGTATAAATGAGCCAGTCTTCAGCATCCATTGGTTCTGGAGCTGATGTAAAAGGTAGTGGTCTTGCATTTTGAAAGTCTGATAGGGTTACTCCCTTGCCTTCATTACCCTTATCGTTGATGACTTGGGTAAAGAAATCTTGCATGTTCTTGCTTTGACTTTCCTGGTACCTCCTCCTATCTTCTTCCATTGCTCTCATGTACTGTTGGAAATCTGGGTGCATCATTGGGTGTGGTGGTGGTGGTGCATTCTCCGCTCTAGCTACTGCATCTGCCTCCTCTTTTTCTCTCGCCTCCCGCTCTCTCCGAGCATCTTCGGTTTCAACTAACGCCATGTTCCCCCTAGTCCTGTAACAAAGAGCGATTACTCATAATTACACCATGCAAATGTTTTCTGAGCTCAACTCATTGCCCAGAACTAGTCACACAATGAAATCAAGAAGCAAATACAAAACAAACATTTATTATGCATATATTTTGTATATTACATAACATACACACTTATATTACATGTGGTATATATCAAACCACTTATTTGGCTCAAAGCCCAAGCCAACGGAATTTAAAATACGTTCTATTACAATACCACCTATACTACTTTATTCTTCCTTGGAGCTCTACTCATCATCATCATAACTCGCCTCCGCGTACATCCTCAGGGTCCATCCGGTACAGCGATTCGTCTTCCGAACACCATCCGGAATGAAGGCCCTTCCGAGTAGGGTATGTAATCCGAATCGGACGAAGTGCCGAGACGGAGATCTGTCATGCCAAAGTAGCTGGATAATGACTCATATGTATCCCCGGTAGGATACTGACTCACCTTCTTCTGCCATCCATGGAGGATTTCTACTCACTTGACCTCTCATCTTCTTCTTCTTCTTCTTCTTCTTCTTCTTCTTCTTCTTCTTCTTCTTCTTCTTCTTCTTCTTCTTCTTCTTCTTCTTCTTTTTCTTAGTTCCAGAACTCTCACCTACAACGTACTGGGATGTTTTGGGTAGTCCCATCTCCAGATCTAAAGAAATGGAGCTGGTGTTTTTCTCTTCCTGCCCAAAGCTTTGGTTAACGTCTTGGTTAACCTCACCTCCTTCATCCTCTGTATCACAAGTGATGGGTTCTCCTTCATCCCCAAATGGTTCCCCGAAACGCCAACCAGTCGAATTCTCGATTGGTGACTCCGAGCAGTTTAGGTTTCTGGAATCATCTCGAGTCGAATTCTCGATTGGTGACTCCGAGCAGTTTAGGTTTCTGGAATCATATCCCCCATATCCAGATTCATACGATGCTGACACATGCGGATAGTGTGGGACAAAGTTGGGTGTGAGTGGGTCTCTCTTGGGCAACTGGTCACTCAAGTCTACATAGCTGTTTAGGCTAAAGAAGGGTGTAGTGTGTTGTGGTTGTGCCCTCAGATCACGCATCCGAGCTTGGACTTTATCAGGGTCTGTGAACTCAGCTAGCATGTGATCAATCTCACCCCTCATCTTCATGTGTAAAAGGTACATCATGGTCAATAAAGACTTATAGCTATCCATGTGCTGTGCTGCAGCTTCAAGACTTCTGTGTGCTAACACCAGATGATTCAGAGTGGGATCCTCATCTTCCTTGGCATGAGGTATATGAGAATACTCTGAACATAGCAGTTCTACTGACATGTATTGCCTTATCTCAAGGATTGCCTTGAATAGGGCCATGTGATAGGCTGTAGTGATGGTTTTGGCTTCTCCGTATGGCATTATACGACTCATCAACAGTTTTATCGGTAGTTGGACCGATACTCTGCACTTGGCTAGGATTTCCCCATCATAATAGGTATACTTGATAACAGGTATCCGTGGGTCACAATGGAGTTCCTTCAGCATCCCACGCAGGAGATTTGTGATTTGTCCATCACAATCACCGAGCCATCCCTCAACCTTCCTCAAAGTCCTCTTAGGAAACGTGTTCGCCATTATGGCTGTATACAAAAGCAGAATATTAGTAGTGATGATGCATCATAAAAGCTATAATAAAGAATTATCGCACTAAAATATATGGTTTTGCTATTCTCATGTGAATAATCACCATATTTCTAGAGAATCCTTTACTATTTCTACTTGGCTCCTACATGTTTCTTCCCTATACTAGGTTTTTCCAACCTAAGGTCGCAACATTTGCTCTGATACCAGCTGCGGTGACCCAGCATACCACTGCATGTTGTAGTATACAAGTCGTTGATATGATCTTTGTGAAGGGACTTCTTCACAATTGCCATATCCCTCAGAGTGGTACAACAGAAACATTGCAGATCATAACACTCCAAATATTATTACAAACATTGTCTTAACAGGTTGGCATTCTCACAGGTCCTATGAGAACACCCTAAGATACTACTTAAGTATGATTACAACTCACATCCATATATGAAGAGAGCTCAGCAACTTATTTAGGTAAGTTCAACGCTGCTCGGCTCTATGATACTAGAGTATATCACTACTCCTCCGCCTCCGTCTCGTCAGGTCCGTAGACTATACCATAGTCTACTCCTTCAACCCCTCCGGTAAGATCAGGTTCCTTGTAGACCAGCTCGTAGCTTCCTTCCGGTGCTTCATCGGCGATAGCCTCCATTTCCGGATCACAGTCTAGAAAGGGTGTCGAAAGAAAGTGAGTACAGGGGTACTCAGCAAGTTCAAAAGAGTAAAAGGTGTGTGATGCACTAGCTACGACCATTGATCAGGAAATCGCAGGTCAATGCATGTTTTGAAATCATTTCTTCAAAAGGTAGCTTTTATTCTGAAAACTATGCCCGTCAGTCTTCAGAGGTTGACCAGAACTTCGTGGAGTTCCTTTCCTGCCGCGTTCGCAGTTCCCTTCCCGGAACAAGGAGTGACAGCCACAATTTGATACACTCTGCAGAGGTGCGTTACTTTTCCCATAAGAGATCCCACCCTTTTGGCCATCCGCAGGGACTTGCCTCCGTTCACACTTCCTTTGGTGTGAGCCCAGGTATGAAAATCCAAGCCCACACCGCCTTCTCCTTGACCCTGCGAACCCACCCTTTTATCCAACCGTACACCCCCAGTAGACATCCTCCGATAATACGGCTTTACTCACGGTGCACTTTGGACAATCCATCATAGACAGTAGAGCTCATCATCACACACGGATGGAGATTTAAAAGGCTATCTCAACCTAAGGCAGTGCCTCCAACACCCCGCAGCTCTACCAGTCCGTTGGCGTGCAGGAGGGAAAAGATACGGCTGGTGATACGTCCCAAACGTATCTATAATTTCTTATGTTCCATGCTACTTTTATGATAATACTCACATGTTTTATACACACTTTATGTCATTATTATGCATTTTCCGGCACTAACCTATTGACGAGATGCTGAAGAGCCGATTCTTGTTCTGCTGTTTTTGGTTTCAGAAATCCTACAAAGGAAATATTCTCGGAATTGGACGAAATCAATGCCCAGGGTCTTATTTTTCCACGAAGCTTCCAGAAGACCGAAGGGATTACGAAGTGGGGCGACGGGGCGCCGACACCACAGGGCCGCGCAGCCAAGGGTGGGCCCGCGCCGCCCTATGGTGTGGGGCCCCCGTCAGCCCTCTGACTCCGCCCTTCCGCCTACTTAAAGCCTTCGTCCCGAAAACCCCAGTACCGAGAGCCACGATACGGAAAACCTTCCAGAGACGCCGCCGCCGCCAATCCCATCTCGGGGGATTCAGGAGATCGCCTCCGGCACCCTGCCGGAGAGGGGAATCATCTCCCGGAGGTCTCTTCATCACCATGATCGCCTCCGGATCGATGTGTGAGTAGTTCACCCCTGGACTATGGGTCCAAAGCAGTAGCTAGATGGTTGTCTTCTCCTCATTGTGCTATCATGTTAGATCTTGTGAGCTGCCTATCATGATCAAGATCATCTATATGTAATGCTACATGGTGTGTTTGTTGGGATCCGATGAATATGGAATACTATGTCAAGTTGATTATCAATCTATCATATATGTTGTTTATGTTCTTGCATGCACTCCGTTGCTAGTAGAGGCTCTGGCCAAGTTGATACTTATAACTCCAAGAGGGAGTATTTATGCTCGATAGTGGGTTCATGCCTCCATTGAATCTGGGACAGTGACAGAAAGTTCTAAGGTTGTGGATGTGTTGTTGCCACTAGGGATAAACCATAGATTCTTTGTCTAAGGATATTTGTGTTGATTACATTACGCACCATACTTAATGCAATTGTCTGTTGTTTGCAACTTAATACTGTAAGGGGTTCGGATGATAACCTGAAGGTGGACTTTTTAGGCATAGATGCATGCTGGATAGCGGTCTATGTACTTTGTCGTAATGCCCTGATTAAATCTCATAGTAGTCATCGTGATATATGCATGTGCATTGTTATGCCTTCTCTATTTGTCAATTGCCCAACTGTAATTTGTTCACCCAACATGCCATTTATCTTATGGGAGAGACACCACTAGTGAACTGTGGACCCCGGTCCATTCTTTTACATCTGAAATACAATCTACTGCAATACTTGTTCTTTACTCGTTCTTCGCAAACAAACATCATCTTCCACACTATACATTTAATCCTTTGTTTACAACAAGCCGGTGAGATTGACAACCTCAGCTGTTACGTTGGGGCAAAGTACTTTGATTGTGTTGTGCGGGTTCCACGTTGGCGCCGGAATCCCGGTGTTGCGCCGCACTACACTCCGTCACCAACAACCTTCACGTGATCCTTGACTCCTCACTGGTTCAATAACCTTGGTTTCTTATCGAGGGAAAACTTGCTGCTGTACGCATCACACCTTCCTCTTGGGGTTCCCAACGGACGTGTGTCTTGCACGCCATCGAGCAACTTTTTCCGGCGCCGTTGCGGGGAGATCAAGACACGCTGCAAGGGGAGTCTCCCACATCCAATCTCTTTACTTTGTTTTTGTCTTGCTTTACTTTATCTCATTTACTGCTTTGTTTGCCCTTATATCAAAAATACAAAAAAATTATTTACTGTCTTGTTCTCTATATTAAAAACACAAAAAATTAGTTACTTGCATTTACTTTATTTAGTTTGCTTTATTTACTACCGCTAAAATGAATACTCCTGAAAATACTAAGTTGTGTGACTTCACTAGCACAAATAATAATGATTTCTTATGCACACCTATTGCTCCACCTGCTAGTACAACAGAATTTTTTGAAATTAAACATGCTTTACTAAATCTTGTTATGAGCGAGCAATTTTCTGGTGTTAGTTCTGATGATGCTGCTGCCCATGTTAATAATTTTGTTGAACTTTGTGAAATGCAAAAGTATAAGGATGTAGATGGTGACATTATAAAATTAAAATTGTTTCCTTTCTCCTTAAGAGGAAGAGCTAAAGATTGGTTGCTATCTTTGCCTAAGAATAGTATTGATTCATGGACTAAATGTAAAGATGCTTTTATTGGTAGATATTATCCTCCCGCTAAAATTATATCTTTGAGAAGTAGCATAATGAATTTTAAGCAATTTGATAATGAACATGTTGCTCAAGCATGGGAGAGAATGAAATCTTTGGTAAAGAATTGCCCTACCCATGGATCGACTACTTGGATGATCATCCAAACCTTTTATGCAGGATTGAATTTTTCTTCGCGGAACCTATTGGATTCAGCTGCTGGAGGTACCTTTATGTCCATTACTTTGGGGGCGGCAACAAAGTTTCTTGATGATATGATCATAAATTACTCTGAATGGCACACGGAAAGAGCTCCACAAGGTAAGAAGGTAAATTCTGTTGAAGAAACCTCCTCCTTGAGTGATAAGATTGATGCTATTATGTCTATGCTTGTGAATGGTAGATCTAATGTTGATCCTAATAATGTTCCTTTAGCTTCATTGGTTTCCCAAGAAGAACATGTTGATGTGAACTTCATTAAAAGTAATAATTTCAACAACAATGCTTATAGGAATAATTCTGGTAACAACTATAGGCCATATCCTTCTGCTAATGGTAATGGTTATGGTAATTATTATGATAATTCTTACAACAATAATAGGAGTGTACCCCCTGGTCTTGAAGCCATGCTTAAAGAATTTATTAGTACACAAACTGCTTTTAACAAATACGTTGAGGAAAAGCTTGATAAAATTGATATTCTTGCTTCTAAGGTTGATAGTCTTGCCTCTGATGTTGATCTTTTAAAATTGAAAGTTATGCCTCATGAAGATAAAGATATTAAGTCATTTTCTACAGCAAACGCCATCCAAGTTCGAATTAATGAAAATATTAGATTGATGGCTGAATTGCATGCTAGGTGGGAAAGAGAAGAAAACGAAAAACTAGCTAAAGAGAATAATGTAGCTAAAGTTTGGACTATTACCACCACTAGTAATGTTGATGCTTCACATGTTGCTACACCTCCTACTATCAATGGTAAAATAATTGGTGTTAGCAATGTTTTACTCCTGGTGCAAAGCATGCAAAATTGCCTGAAACTGCTGAAATTGCTAAAACTGTTGAAACTATTTGTGATAAAACTGCTGAAATTTTTCAAAATATTGGGGACAATGATTCCATTGCTGTAGATTATAATGGTTTAGATTTTGATGATTGTCACATCTCTGAAGTTATAAAGTTCTTACAAAAACTTGCTAAAAGTCCCAATGCTAGTGCTATAAATTTGGCCTTTACAAAACATATTACAAATGCTCTCATAAAAGCTAGAGAGGAGAAACTAAAACTTGAAACTTCTATTCCTAGGAAGTTAGAAGATGGTTGGGAGCCCATCATTAAGATGAAGGTCAATGCTTTTGATTGTAATGCTTTATGTGATCTTGGTGCAAGTATTTCATTATGCCTAAGAAAATCTATGATATGCTTGACTTGCCACCATTGAAAAATTGTTATTTGGTTGTTAATCTTGCTGATAATGCTATAAAGAAACCTTTGGGGAGGATTGATAATGTTCGCATTATGGTTAGCAATAACCTTGTCCCCTTTGATTTTGTTGTCTTCGATATTGAATGCAATGCATCTTGTCCCATTATATTGGGAAGACCTTTTCTTCGAACTGTTGGTGCTATCATTGATATGAAGGAAGGTAATATTAAGTGTCAATTTCCTTTCAAGAAAGGTATGGAACACTTCCCTCGAAAGAGAATGAAGTTACCTTATGATTCTATTATTAGAACAAATTATGATGTTGATGCTTCATCTCTTGACAATACTTGATTCACACTTTCTGCGCCTAGCTGAAAGGCGTTAAAGAAAAGCGCTTATTGGAGACAACCCATTATTTTAATTCTGCACTTTTGTTTTATATTTGAGTCTTGGAAGTTGTTACTACTGTAGCAACCTATCCTTATCTTTATTTTATTGCATTGTTGTGCCAAGTAAAGTCTTTGATAGTAAAGTCAATACTAGATTTGGATTACTGCGCAGAAACAGATTTCTTACTGTCACGAAATTGAGCAGCCCCTTCTGTAGGTAACTCATAAACATCTGCCAATTTACGTGCGTGATCCTCAGATATGTACGCAACTTTCATTCAATTTGAGCATTTTCATCTGAGCAAGTTAAGTGCCTCTAAAAAATTCGTCTTTACAGACTGTTCTGTTTTGACAGATTCTGCCTTTTATTTCGCATTGCCTCTTTTGCTATGTTGGATGGATTTCTTTGTTCCATTAACTTTCAGTAGCTTTGTGCAATGTACAGAAGTGTTAAGAATGATTGTGTCACCTCTGAATATGTGAATTTTTGATTATGCACTAACCCTCTAATGAGTTTGTTTTGAGTTTGGTGTGGAGGAAGTTTTCAAGGATCAAGAGAGGAGGATGATACAATATGATCAAGAAGAGTGAAAAGTCTAAGCTTGGGGATGCCCCCGTGGTTCATCCCTGCATATTTCAAGAAGACTCAAGCATCTAAGCTTGGGGATGCCCAAGGCATCCCCTTCTTCATCGACAAGTTATCAGGTCACCTCTAGTGAAACTATATTTTTATTCCGTCACATCTTACGTACTTTACTTGGAGCGTCTGTGTGCTTTTATTTTCGTTTTGTTATTTTCATTCTCTGAATAAATTCATGCTTTTGTGGGAGAGAGACACGCTCCGCTCGTTCATATGAACACTGGTGTTCTTAGCCTTACTTTTAATATTCATCGCGAAGGTTGAAACTGCTTCGTTAATTGTTATATGGTTGGAAACAGAAAATGCTTCATGTGGTAATTGGTATAATGTCTTGAATAATTTGGTACTTGGAAATTGTTGTGCTCATATAGATCATGTTTAAGCTCTTGCATCATGTACTTTGACCTATTAATGAAGAACTACATAGAGCTTGTTAAAATTTGGTTTGCATGATTGGTCTCTCTAGAGTCTAGATATTTTCTGGTTAAGGTGTTTGAACAACAAGGAGACAGCGTAGAGTCTTATAATGCTTGCAATATGTTCCTATGTAAGTTTTGCTGTACCGTTTTATACTTGAGTTTGCTTCAAACAACCTTGCTAGCCTAAGCCTTGTATTGAGAGGGATTACTTCTCGTGCATCCAAATCCTTGAGCCAAAAACTATGCCATTTGTGTCCACCATACCTACCTACTACATGGTATTTCTCTCGCCATTCCAAAGTAAATTACTTGAGTGCTACCTTTAAAATTGTATCCTTTGTCTTTGCAATATATAGCTCATGGGAAAATAGCCTTAAAAACTATTGTGGTGAAGAATATGTAGCTATGTATCTTATTTCTTATAAGTTGCTTTGTTGAGCGGTAACCATGTTTCTGGGGACGCCACCAACTATTACACCTTTGTTGAATATCATGTGAGTTGCTATGCATGTTCGTCTTGTCTGAAGTAAGGGTGATTTATCATGATCAAATGGTTTGAGTATGCATATTGTTAGAGAAGAACATTGGGCCGCTAACTAAAGCCATGAATCATGGTGGAAGTTTCAGTTTGGACATTAATCCTCAATCTCTTATGAGAATATTATCTGTTGTTGAATGCTTATGCATTAAAGAGGAGTCCATTATCTGTTGTCTATGTTGTCCCGGTATGAATGTCTAAGTTGCGAATAATCAAATGCGATCCTTCTCCTTAGACCTTTGTACAGGCGGCATAGAGGTACCCCTTTGTGACACTTGGTTGAAACATATGTTATGCAATGATAATCCATGTAAATCCAAGCTAATTAGGACAAGGTGCGGGCACTATTGGTAATCTATGCATGAGGCTTGCAACTTATAAGATGTCTTATACATAACACATATGATTTATTACTACCGTTGACAAAATTGTTTCTATGTTTTCAAAATGAAAAGCTCTAGCACAAATATAGCAATCCATGCTTCCCTCTTCGAAGGGCCATTCTTTTACTTTATTGTTGAGTCAATTTACCTACTTCTTTCTATCTTAGAAGCAAACACTTGTGTGAACTGTGTGCATTGATTCTTACATGTTTACCTATTGCACTTGTTATATTACTTTGTGTTGACAATTATCCATGAGATAAACATGTTGAAGTTGAAAGCAACTCCTGAAACTTATATCTTCCTTTGTGTTGCTTCAAAGCTTTCTACTAAGAATTTATTGCTTTATGAGTTAACTCTTATGCAAGTCTTATTGATGCTTGTCTTGAAAGTATTATTCATGAAAAGTCTTTGCTATATGATTCAGTTGTTTATTCATTGTCTTTACCATTGCTTCGAATCGCTGCATTCATCTCATATGCTTTACAATAGTATTGATCAAGATTATGATAGCATGTCACTTCAGAAATTATCCTTGTTATCGTTTACCTACTCGAGGGCGAGTAGGAACTAAGCTTGGGGATGCTTGATACGTCCCAAACGTATCTATAATTTCTTATGTTCCATGCTACTTTTACGATGATACTCATATGTTTTATACACACTTTATATCATTATTATGCATTTTCCGGCACTAACCTATTGACGAGATGCCGAAGAGCCGATTCTGTTGTTTTACGCTGTTTTTGGTTTCGGAAATCCTACAAAGGAAATATTCTCGGAATTGGACGAAATCAACGCCCAGGGTCTTATTTTTCCACGAAGCTTCCAGAAGACCGAAGGGATTACGAAGTGGGGCGACGGGGCGCCGACACCACAGGGCCGCGCGGCCAAGGGTGGGCCCGCGCCGCCCTATGGTGTGGGGCCCCCGTCAGCCCTCCGACTCCGCCCTTCCGCCTACTTGAAGCCTTCGTCGCGAAAACCCCAGTACCGAGAGCCACGATACGGAAAACCTTCCAGAGACGCCGCCGCCGCGAATCCCATCTCGGGGGATTCAGGAGATCGCCTCCGGCACCCTGCCGGAGAGGGGAATCATCTCCCGGAGGTCTCTTCATCACCATGATCGCCTCCGGATCGATGTGTGAGTAGTTCACCCCTGGACTATGGGTCCATAGCAGTAGCTAGATGGTTGTCTTCTCCTCATTGTGCTATCATGTTAGATCTTGTGAGCTGCCTATCATGATCAAGATCATCTATATGTAATGCTACATGTTGTGTTTGTTGGGATCCGATGAATATGGAATTGTTATCACCAGAATTTAGCCAGAGCAGGAGATGGGCCGTGATCGAAGAAGGGCTTAGAGGACATGCTTATGGAGTGTCTCTGAATCGGCCTTGTGCGAGAATTTGGGCTAGATTGCCCGTGTATCTGTATATTATGGTAGATTTAGAATTAAGAGATAAAGTTTAGTCGTACACAGCTAGGTTTATTCCTAAGATAGAAAGTCCACGGACTATAAATATGTACCTAGGGTTATTGAGAAAGGAGGATGATCACGTTCACAACAAACCAATCTAGGCGCATCGCCACCCCTTGTTTCGAGGGTTTCTCCGGGTAAGCAACATCTTGCCTAGATCGCATCTCGCGATCTAGGCAGTATCAGTTTATTCGTTGTTGGTGTTGCTCGTGCTGAAGCCTTTTTGATGGCGAGCAACACCCTTATCGTGGATGTTTTGGGGCTGACGTCGATACTTTCATGACATGCTTGTTTAGCTACGCTACCCCTCAATGTCTAGCTGCCCTTACACCTATCCTAGGTGTAAGGGCAGCATCTTGCTTGATCTTTATTTTGTAGATCTGATCCGTTATAGTTGTTCCTTGTACTTCAAGGATTATTTTGATATCCGCATGGTTAGGCCTTGCAAACTGGTTGAATGATCCGGTAGTGCGTAAGGTATGGTTTATTAAGTCCTAGAGGGATTGTTCAGGGATCGACCTCGTGTTGGTTTTTAGGCCTCTTTAGGACTGGTTTTCCATCATCTTACGTATCTGCTAGGCTCAACTACGCGTAGGACGTTCCGATTATGCGGTGAAAACCCTAGACTATCGTAGATTGGTTTAGCTTGATATTGATAAAGCAGGATCCCCATGTTATTGTAAATCTAACGTGAACCATGGGGCAATCGGCTCTTTGAGCCGATCCACAGGGCAACCTAAGAGCCGATCGGGGCTCATATTTAATGTTTACGTGTTTCCCATGCAGGAAACTAGTCGAAGCATGCCCTTGCATCGGCCGAGACGTGTGCAGGGAGCATTGCGGGCCGTTGCCCGAGGGACCAGGATCCACCAGCAGTCCTGGGAGCCTCCCGGCTCTTCGTGTTGTCCATCGCTGCTCGCTGGTGGGTTTTGGTAGGCAACACATTCTGGCACGCCCGGTGGGACACTCTACAGCAACTACGTCGACATCTGCAGCAACTATGTCCAAATCTGCAGACGAGGTGGTGGGCGAACCAGTCACGTACGCAGATCTTCCTGAGGAGCACAAGAAGAAATACGATGAGGTCAAAGCCCTCTTAGAAGCCGATCTCATCGGCTCCTTCACGAAGACCCGTTCACATGGCATCAGGTGGAAAGGGTTCTCCCCGGAAGGCGTTCTTGATGAAGTAGACCTGTCTACCCCTTCAGAGGAACGCACCAGAGCTCTGCGCCAGGAAGTTAATTACATGGTGGCTCATTCTCTACACCGCCATTCTGAGAGCTTGGTGAACGCTTTCGAGCGCGTTGCGGTTCGCGTGGTGCAGGAAATCATGAAGCATCAGTACTCTCCGTCAGGACCTACCCTAGGGACTCACCAGGGAGAGATACCGTTCCAAATCAGACCGCCGCTGCCATTCACGCTTGCAGCTCCAGAGCCACAGGGTTCACCGGCGTACGTCGTCTACAAGGTTGGAGGCAACCCTGGCGATTGCCAATTCCTGTATGAGCCGCCTAAAGAGATCCCACATGGATACGTGTGCACATACATGCCGGACTGCAATACCTTGGCGCGCACGAACCAGATTGCACCAGCAGGGATTTCTGGAGCAGACGCCGATAAACAGGCATGGCTAGCTAAATATGCCACCGGAACGAGTCATGAGAGCTCGGTCCCTGCAGCTCATACCATGGAACAAATCAGTACAATCTTGAGAGATCAGTTCGGCATCCTGTCGAAGAGGAAAACAATCGGCTATTCCAAGCCGTATCCCGACGAGTATGACTTGATCCCGCTGCCACCCAAGTATCGGCTCCCAGAATTCTCAAAATTCAATGGATCAGAAGGGTCTAACTCAATTGAGCACGTGAGCCGATATTTGGCGCAGTTGGGCATGATTTCAACATCAGACCCGTTACGTGTAAGTTTTTTTGCACAATCTCTCACGGGATCAGCCTTTGGGTGGTACACCTCATTGCCACCAAACTCAGTCCGGACGTGGAAGCAACTGGAAGAGCAGTTTCATGTGCAATATCACTCAGAAGCTACCGAGGCTGGCATTGCCGATCTAACGCAGGTGCGGCAGAAGCGGGGAGAAACGGTGTCGGAATACATTCAACGTTTCAGGACTGTCAGGAACCGATGTTATTCGGTTCGTTTAACTGAGAAAGAAGCAGTCGATCTGGCAGCATTGGGCCTCGCAACGCCGATCAAGGATCTGGCTTTCCAAGTAGAGTACAGTTCACTGTCGCACATGGTCCAGAAACTCACATCATATGAGCAGCGACACCCTGAGTTGTACCAGGACAAGTTCAAGCGTCCGGTAGGCCTGGTCGAGGCAGAAGAAGCTGAGGATGCTGCAGAAGACCTGGAAGTAGCCGTAGCTGAATGGGCTCGGGGGGCAACTCCCATGTCCTGCAAATGGGTAAAACAACAAGGGCCTGCAAAAGGGTTTGACTTTGATGTGAGCAAAGCTGAGCAGATATTTGATTTATTGCTTAAGGAAAAACAGCTGAAGTTACCCGAAGGCCATAAAATCCCTACGGCGCAAGAAATGAACGGGAGACCGTACTGCAAGTGGCATCACTCGTTCACCCATACCACCAATGACTGCAAAGAGTTTCGTCGGCAGATCCAAACGGCGATAGAACAAGGCCGATTGTTCTTTGGGCAGTTTGCCATGAAAGTGGACACGCATCCGTTTCCTGGCGTCAACATGGTGGAACTCAATCATTCCGCGAGGCGTCGGCTAGATTTCTCGTTCGATGTTAACATGGCAGGGCCTGCACACCACCATGGCAAGGATAAAGAAGAAAGCAGCCACTCCCGTGGCATGGAAAAGGAGGAGGCCGACCCACGCGACCGGCCCCGATATGATGACAGACGGTACCTCACCAAGGAACAAGTGAGAAGCGTGCGATATCAACGACCACTCTCCACGCATCTCCTTAAAAAATATGAGCGTCAGTATGACCGACGTCAGCGGTACGACAGAGATGACGAAAGATATCATCGGTCTGACGTAGACAATGGAAGATATCGTCGGTATGATAGAGACGACAAAGGATATGAGCACCGCGCTAAGGGGAGGTCAAGGGAGCAGGAAGACATGGATAGACACTGGGACTGTCCCTTCCTTAAGCACTGCTGGGATACAGGAATGAGCCGATTGCCTACAATCGACAACTGCCCGGAGTGTAAACAGCGGAAGAAGGACGCAGGGGAAGTTTCAGTTTTCAAGCATCTAGGGCCTCTCCCATCTCAGAACAGACAAGCTGAGTCATCTCAAGAGGAAGACTTTGAGGAGTCAGAAGATGAAGAAGAAGACAGGTACCACCGGCCAAGGTGGTGTCCTGATGGACTCAGCCACTCCCAAAAGCGTAGGGTTCAGCGGCTACGTAGCTTGGAGCAAGCCGAGGCGCAATACCTGCACACGTTGAGGAAAGCGCGGCCCGATCTGGCCGTAAAAATTCAGCAAACTTTGGACGAGGAGAGTCGTCCACAGAAGAAAGAATGGCGCCCCAAGCAACTAAAAGCCGATGTGAGTACATCGGCTGGCACGAACATGGTGTTCATACTTCCATCAGAGTTTCGTGCCCCAGGAACCGAAGAAGTGCCGATAGCACAGTTTGACTGCGGTCCACGGCCAGTTATCTTTGAAAAGCCACGAGAGAAGGGCTACAAACATATGAAGGCCCTGTACCTAAAAGGTTATATCAATGGGCAGCCTGTCGGCATGTTGGTTGACACGGGAGCGGCAGTCAATATAATGCCATATTCCATGCTACGGCGTTTGGGACGCTCTAGCGCAGATCTGATCAAGACCAACTTCACACTAAACGACTTCAACGGCCAAGCATCAGGGACGCAAGGCGTTCTGAACGTGGATCTAACCGTAGGCCGAAAAACCATCCCAACAGCGTTCTTCATCGTCGACAGCAAAAGCACCTACGCTGTCCTGCTAGGGAGGGATTGGATTCACGCCAACTGCTGCATTCCATCTACAATGCACCAATGCCTGATACAATGGGATGGAGATGAAGTGGAAGTCGTGCATGCAGATGACTCGATCGAGGTCTCGATAGCCGGCACGAATATTTGGGACTCGGAAGACCAAGAGCCGCTCTGCGGAGTCAGTTTGGACGGCTGTGATCGCATCGAAGTTACAAAAAACGGGGTGAGGCTGGTCTTATCCACCGGCCTGATAGAGTAGCAAGAGCAACATCCATCGACATACGCGGCAAGGCCGATCCCTGCGATCGGCCCCAAAAAATAAAAAGTAATGATCTCACCTCGAGCATGTCACGTAGTCGTAGCAGGGAGACTCTCTCCCGTAGTGGAGCACATATAAGTTGTAAACCTTCATTGAGCAATACAATCAACATGGAGGCCGATTCCAGCAATCGGCCAAAATTATCCTCGCCATACGTTTTGCCTGTGTTCAGCATCGATCTAGCAGGCGACGGAAAGCTAGGGTATGGGTTTACATCGGCTGATGAGCTAGAAGATATTGACATTGGTCCTGGGGATAAGCCACGACCAACATTTATCAGCAAAAAGTTAGATCCGCATCTGAGGGGCCTGATGATAGCTCTGTTGAAAGAATACCCAGATTGTTTTGCCTGGGATTATACAGAGATGCCCGGGTTAGACAGGAGCATCATTGAGCATCGGCTCCCCCTTAAGAAAGGATTTCGGCCGTTCCAGCAGCGAGCACGATAGATGAAGGCCAAAATTTTAGAAGAAGTCAAGAAAGAGATCGAGAAGATGTTGAGCGCCGGGTTCATCAGGCAATGCAGGTATGCTGAGTGGATATCTAGTATCGTACTGATGCGTGTAGTTGACACGTCCGTTGGGAACCCCAAGAGGAAGGTGTGATGCGCACAGCGGCAAGTTTCCCTCAGTAAGAAACCAAGGTTTAATCGAACCAGTAGGAGTCAAGAAGCACGTTGAAGGTTGATGGCGGCGGGATGTAGTGCGGCGCAACACCGGAGATTCCGGCGTCAACGTGGAACCTGCACAACACAACCAAAGTACTTTGCCCCAACGAAACGAGTGAGGTTGTCAATCTCACCGGCTTGCTGTAACAAAGGGTTAACCGTATTGTGTGGAAGATGATTGTTTGCGAAGAAAACAGTAAAACAAGTATTGTAGTAGATTGTATGCGATGTAAAGAATAGGACCGGGGTCCACAGTTCACTAGAGGTGTCTCTCCCATAAGATAAAAGCATGTTGGGTGAACAAATTACAGTCGGGCAATTGACAAATAGAGAGGGCATAACAATGCACATACATGTCATGATAAATATAGTGAGATTTAATTGGGCATTACGACAAAGTACATAGACCGCTATCCAAGCATGCATCTATGCCTAAAAGTCCACCTTCGAGGTTATCGTCCGAACCCCTTCCGGTATTAAGTTGCAAAACAACGAGACAATTGCATTACGTATGGTGCGTAATGTAATCAATAACTACATCCTCGGACATAGCATCAATGTTTTATCCCTAGTGGCAACAGACACATCCATAACCTTAGGGGTTTCTGTCACTCCCCTGCATTCACGGAGACATGAACCCACTATCGAGCATAAATACTCCCTCTTGGAGTTAATAGCGAAAACTTGGCCAGAGCCTCTACTAATAACGGAGAGCATGCAAGATCATAAACAACACATAGGTAATAACTTGATAATTAACATAACATGGTATTCTCTATCCATCGGATCCCGACAAACACAACATATAGAATTACAGATAGATGATTTTGATCATGTTAGGCAGCTCACAAGATCCAACAATGAAGCACAATGAGGAGAAGACAACCATCTAGCTACTGCTATGGACCCATAGTCCAGGGGTGAACTACTCACTCATCACTCCGGAGGCGACCATGGCGGTGAAGAGTCCTCCGGGAGATGAATCCCCTCTCCGGCGGGGTGCCGGAGGAGATCCCCGAATCCCCCGAGATGGGATTGGCGGCGGCGGCGTCTCAGTAAGGTTTTCCGTATCGTGGCTCTCGGTACTGGGGGTTTCGCGACGGAGGCTATTTGTAGGCGGAAGGGCAGGTAAAGAGGCGGCACGAGGGGCCCACACCATAGGTCCGCGCGGCCAGGGCCTGGGCCGCGCCGCCCTGGTGTGTCGCCACCTCGTGGCCCCACTTCGACTCTCCTTCGGTCTTCTGGAAGCTTCGTGGCAAAATAGGACCCTGTGCGTTGATTTCGTCCAATTCCGAGAATATTTCGTTACTAGGATTTCTGAAACCAAAAACAGCAGAAAACAAGAATCGGCTCTTCGGCATCTTGTTAATAGGTTAGTTCTAGAAAATGCACGAATCTGATATAAAGTGTGCATAAAACATGTAGATATCATCAATAATGTGGCATGGAACATAAGAAATTATCGATACGTCGGAGACGTATCACGTACTGTAGAGAAAAAGGACGGCCGATGGCGCGTCGCCATAGATTTTCGAGATCTCAACAGAGCCACCCCAAAGGATGAGTACCCTATGCCGGTAGCCGAGACGTTGATCAATGCAGCTGCTGGTCATAAGGTTTTAAGATTCATGGATGGCAATGCCGGTTACAACCAAATTTTCATGGCTCCAGAAGATATACACAAGACTGCATTCAGAGTACCAGGTTCGGTGGGCTTGTTTGACTATGTAGTCATGACATTTGGACTGAAAAATGCCGGCGCCACGTACCAACGAGCCATGAATTACATCTTTCATGATCTGATCGGCAAGTTGGTGGAGATTTACATTGATGACGTGGTGGTCAAGTCTGTCTCAGTGGAGGGACACTTGGAGGATTTGCGATGCATCCTGGACCGAACTAGAAAGTTCGGACTAAGAATGAATCCAAAGAAGTGTGCTTTTGGTGTGACGTCCGGTCAATTCCTGGGCTTCTTGGTTCATGAACGTGGAATTGAGATCGGCGTGAAAAGTCAAGAGGCAGTACGAACAATGAAGCCACCTACCACAAAGAAGGAACTCCAATGTCTCATCGGCAAAATCAACTTCGTCAGAAGGTTCATCTCTAATCTGTCAGGGCGAATTGAGCCGTTCATGGGATTAGTAAAAATTAAACCTGATGAGGAGTTTCATCGGGGGCAGAGCAACAGCGAGCGTTTGACGAGATTAAAGAATATCTAACGAAGCCACCCGTGTTGGTTCCGCCCCAGCAAGACAGGCCATTCTATATTTACCCATCAGTAGCTGACACTTCCATCGCCTCAGTGGTGGTGCAAGTCTATGATGGTCTGGAAAGAGTCGCTTTCTACCTCAGTAGAAGGATGTTGGATGCAGAAACTAGGTACCCTGAGATCGAGAAGTTGTGCCTCTGCCTATTTTTTACCTGCACCAAGCTTCGTCACGTCTTTCTGACGGCAGAAATCGTCATCATATGCAAATCAGACGTCATCAAACACATGCTGTCGGCTCATGTGGGAAAGGCCGACTCGGCTGGTGTCAACCTGCGAAAGCAGTCAAAGGACAGGCTCTGGCCGATCTTATTGCTGAACGAATCAACACTGATATAGCAGCACTGTCTGTACGTGCATGGGCCATGTTTTTCGATGGATCGGTTTGTGATGATGGTTGCGGCATCGGCATTCTACTTGTGTCGCCCCGGGGGGCAACCTACTCCTTCTCCATCAGGCTATCTACCCCTTGCACCAACAATGTCGCTGAGTACGAAGCAATACGTAAGGGGATGGAGTTGCTTATTGAAGCCGGGGCAGAAGCAGTGGAACTTTTTGGGGACTCAAAGTTGGTGATTTCTCAGCTCACGGACGAATATAATGTGAGAGCGAGTCGCTCTTCCCATTATGGATGCAATGCCGTGAGCTGATGGCACAATTTAGGTACATAAACTTCAACTGGGTCCCGAGGTCGCAGAATATCGAGGCAAACGATCTCGCACAGATGGCGTCGAGGCTACAAGGACGTAGCAGATGGAGCCGATGTCCGAGTACGATTCATGGAACCGGATGATTGGAGAGCCGATATCTTCAATTACTTGAAAGATTCGGCTCGGGGGCACCTAAACGGATAAGGTACAAGGCTATGAAGTATGTCCTTATTGGAGATGACATGTTCTACAGGACTTTGGAAGGGCTACTTCTCAGATGTTTGGGGCCAGCCGAGTCAAATCGGCTCTTACACGAGGTACACGAAGGCGCCTGTGGAACTCATTAATCGGCTCATAAGATGAAATGGTTGATCAGGCGATCGGGGTTTTATTGGCCCACCATGCTGGAGGATTGTTTTAATTACTATAAAAGGTGTCAAGCATGTCAAAAGTTTGGGAAAATTCAGATGGCACCTGCATCAGCAATGAACCCCATCATCAAGCCTTGGCCATTTCGAGGTTGGGGTATGGATATGATCGGCAAAATCAATCCTCCATCGAGCAAAGGCCATGTGTGGATTTTGGCCATCACAGATTATTTTAATAAATGGGTGGAGGCCGTTCCTATGAAGTCAGTAGCATCGGTCGATGTTATCAATTTTGTGAAAGAGCATGTCATTCACAGATTTGGGATTCCCCAGACTATCACAACCGATGGAGGTTCGGTTTTCGTTTCTCGCGAGTTTAGAGAGTTCTGCGAGGATATGAGAATTAAGTTGATCCGATCGTCCCCATACTATGCTCAGGCAAATGAGCAAGCTGAAGCGTCCAACCAGAGCCTTATTAAGCTGATCAAGAGGAAAGTCGACGAGCACCCTAGACGTTGGCACGAGGTATTGTCAGAGGCTTTGTGGGCTTATCGTATGTCATGTCATGGAGCGATAAAAACCTCGCCATACCATCTGGTCTATGGACAAGAAGCCGTGTTGCCCTGGGAAATCACGGCTGGGTCGAGACGTGTTACATTTCAGAATGACTTAACGACTGAAGAATATGCAGCCCTGATGAGTGATAGCATCGAGGATCTGACGGAACTTAGACTTTGGTCGCTTGAGAAAATTAAGCAGAACAAAGCCAAGGTAGCTCGTGCATATAATAAGAAGGTAAAACCAAAGGAGTTCCACGTTGGTGATCTAGTATGGGAAGCTGTATTGCCATTGGGGACTAAAGATAAGGTGTATGGTAAATGGTCTCCAAATTGGCACGGGCCGTACAGGGTCGACCAAGTTTTAAAGGGCAATGCATACATGCTCGAGGAGCTGAGTGGTGCGAAGTTCCCAGTGGCTGTCAATGGTCAGCATCTCAAGAAATATTTCCCGAGTATGTGGGATGATGGACAGTGAAATATGGGGGCCGATGCATGAAATCGGCCAGTAAAAAAAATTTAATATGCAAAGCACAGCCGATGCACTGACATCGACTTTAGAACTAAAAGCCGATGCGTAGCCATCGACTATAGAGGAACAACTGTCACAAGCAAGCATCAGGTCACCGTTTGAATTTTGGGGCTGGCCTGGCTGGCGTTTTTGGTAAAGACCGATGCGTTGCCATCGGCTCTTTGAGCATTGATTTATTTTGATGATCGGAAGAATCAAGCATGGAATCCTTCTTCATTGATTAAAAGGGGATTTTTTACAGAGAAGAGCCGATTGCTCAGGAAAGGGCGAACAAAAGAAGAGAAGATTACTACTACTAGTCCTATGCTAATAGTCCCTAATCTAAGGGCCGTCGCCGCCCTCGTCGTCGCCGTCGTAGCCGCCGCCGGCGCTGCTGCTGGCGAGCTCCTCGTCGCTGCTGCCGTAGCCCTCGGCAGGGGCTTCTTCCTCCTCGTCATCGTCGTCGTCGTCGTCATCCGACCCGGCGCGGAAGCGCTTCGCCGGCGGCTCGTCGGAGGAGGTGTCATCCTCCTCTTCCTCCTCTTCGTCGGAGGAGGTGAAGTCACCCCAGGAGAAGAGGTTGTCTTCACGCTCCGCCTCCAGTTCCCCGTCGACGAGGAACCGGAGGTCGTCCTCCCCGTCGGTCAGGGGCAAATCATCATCTGACCCGACGACGGTCAGGGGTGGGCCATCTGGCACGAAGTCGAAGTCCCAGTCCCTCTCAACCCAATGCTCGGGAGCGCGTCTATTGTATGCCTCCATCTGGTTGTACTCCAGCATCGGCTCGCTCTAGGAAGAGGCCTGGAAGGAGAGAGCTGATGAAGCAGAGGAGGAGGAGGAGTCCATGGTGCAGAGGAGGGATTTCTGATGGCTAGTACTGAGCAGGGGGATGAAGAAGCGAGTTGCTCGACGCGGTTAAATAAAAGGGGATATAGTGGAGATTTAATGCTGCGGCGGTTTCCGAGGACATGGTGCCAAAACTGTCAAATCATGCAGAGAAGTTGAGAAGGCAAGGCATCATGATGAAAGGATACTGTGACGGTTCTGCTCTGCCACGACGTGACCCTACGAAGAAAAAACAGAGTGGTTTTGAAATTATCATTGCCAAAACCAGGGGGGCATGTGTTATCACCAGAATTTAGCCAGAGCAGGAGATGGGCCGTGATCGAAGAAGGGGTTAGAGGACATGCTTATGGAGTGTCTCTGAATCGGCCTTGTGCGAGAATTTGGGCTAGATTGCCTGTGTATCTGTATATTATGGTAGATTTAGAATTAAGAGATAAAGTTTAGTCGTACACAACTAGGTTTATTCCTAAGATAGAAAGTCCACGAACTATAAATATGTACCTAGGGTTATTGAGAAAGGAGGACGATCACGTTCACAACAAACCAATCTAGGCGCATCGCCACCCCTTGTTTCGAGGGTTTCTCCCGGGTAAGAAACATGCTGCCTAGATCGCATCTCGCGATCTAGGCAGTATCAGTTTATTCATTGTTGGTGTTGCTCGTGCTGAAGTCTTTTTGATGGCGAGCAACACCCTTATCGTGGATGTTTTGGGGTTGACGTCGATACTTTCATGACATGCTTGTTTAGCTACGCTACCCCTCAATGTCTAGCTGCCCTTACACCTATCCTAGGTGTAAGGGCAGCATCTTGCTTGATCTTTATTTTGTAGATCTGATCCGTTATAGTTGTTCCTTGTACTTCAAGGATTAGTTTGATATCCGCATGGTTAGGCCTTGCAAACAGGTTGAATGATCCGGTAGTGCGTAAGGTATGGTTTATTAAGTCCTAGAGGGATTGTTCCGGGGATCGACCTCGTGTTGGTTTTTAGGCCTCTTTAGGACTGGTTTTCCATCATCTTACGTATCTGCTAGGCTCAACTACGCGTAGGACGTTCCGGTTATGCGGTGAAAACCCTAGACTATCGTAGATTGGTTTAGCTTTATATTGATAAAGCAGGATCCCCATGTTATTGTAAATCTAACGTGAACCATGGGGCAATCGGCTCTTTGAGCCGATCCACAGGGCAACCTAAGAGCCGATCGGGGCTCGTATTTAATGTTTACGTGTTTGCCATGCAGGAAACTAGTCGAAGCAATCCATCACCTTCCTGACCAGGTATAGGTCAGGTGGCACGCCCTTGCATCAGCCGGGACGTGTGCCGGAGCATTGCGGGCCGTTGCCCGAGGGACCAGGATCCACCAGCAGTCCTGGGAGCCTCCGGCTCTTCGTGTTGTCCATCGCTGCTCGCCGGTGGGTTTTGGTAGGCAACAGGAATACTATGTCAAGTTGATTATCAATCTATCATATATGTTGTTTATGTTCTTGCATGCTCTCCGTTGCTAGTAGAGGCTCTGGCCAAGTTGATACTTGTAACTCCAAGAGGGAGTATTTATGCTCGATAGTGGGTTCATGCCTCCATTGAATGCTGGGACAGGTGACGTAAAGTTCTAAGGTTTTGGATGTCGTTGTTGCCACTAGGGATAAAACATCAATGCTTTGTCTAAGGATATTTGTGTTGATTACATTACGCACCATACTTAATGCAATTGTCTGTTGTTTGCAACTTAATAATGGAAGGGGTTCGGATGATAACGTGAAGGTGGACTTTTTAGGCATAGATGCATGCTGGATAGCGGTCTATGTACTTTGTCGTAATGCCCTGATTAAATCTCATAGTAGTCATCGTGATATATGTATGTGCATTGTTATGCCTTCTCTATTTGTCAATTGCCCAACTGAAATTTGTTCACCCAACATGCCATTTATCTTATGGGAGAGACACCACTAGTGAACTGTGGACCCCGGTTCTTTACTGTTCTTCGCAAACAAACATCATCTTCCACACTATACATTTAATCCTTTGTTTACAGCAAGCCGGTGAGATTGACAACCTCACTGTTATGTTGGGGCAAAGTACTTTGATTGTGTTGTGCAGGTTCCACGTTGGCGCCGGAATCCCTGGTGTTACGCCGCACTACACTCCGTCACCAACAACCTTCACGTGATCCTTGACTCCTACTGGTTCGATAACCTTGGTTTCTTACTGGGGGAAAACTTGCTGCTGTACGCATCACACCTTCCTCTTGGGGTTCCCAACGGACATGTGTCTTGCACGCCATCAGGCAACTTTTTCTGGCGCCGTTGCCTGGGAGATCAAGACACGCTGCAAGGGGAGTCTCCCACATCCAATCTCTTTACTTTGTTTTTGTCTTGCTTTACTTTATCTCATTTACTGCTTTGTTTGCCCTTATATCAAAAATACAAAAAATTATTTACTGTCTTGTTCTCTATATTAAAAACACACAAAAATTAGTTACTTGCATTTACTTTATTTAGTTTGCTTTATTTACTACTGCTAAAATGAATACTCCTGAAAATACTAAGTTGTGTGACTTCACTAGCACAAATAATAATGATTTCTAATGCACACCTATTGCTCCACCTGCTACTACAACAGAATTTTTTGAAATTAAACCTACTTTACTAAATCTTGTTATGAGAGAGCAATTTTCTGGTGTTAGTTCTGATGATGCTGTTGCCCATCTTAATAATTTTGTTGAACTTTGTGAAATGCAAAAGTATAAGGATGTAGATGGTGACATTATAAAATTATAATTGTTTCCTTTCTCCTTAAGAGGAAGAGCTAAAGATTGGTTGCTATCTTTGCCTAAGAATAGTATTGATTCATGGACTAAATGTAAAGATGCTTTTATTGGTAGATATTATTCTCCCGCTAAAATTATATCTTTGAGAAGTAGCATAATGAATTTTAAGCAATTTGATAATGAACATGTTGCTCAAGCATGGGAGAGAATGAAATCTTTGGTAAAGAATTGCCCTACCCATGGACTGACTACTTGGATGATCATCCAAACCTTTTATGCAGGATTGAATTTTTCTTCGCGGAACCTGTTGGATTCAGCTACTGGAGGTACCTTTATGTCCATTACTTTGGGGGAGGCAACAAAGCTTCTTGATGATATGATGATAAATTACTCTGAATGGCACACAGAAAGAGCTCCACAAGGTATGAAGGTAAATTCTGTTGAAGAAACCTCCTCCTTGAGTGATAAGATTGATGCTATTATGTCTATGCTTGTGAATGGTAGATCTAATGTTGATCCTAATAATGTTCCTTTAGCTTCATTGGTTTCCCAAGAAGAACATGTTGATGTGAACTTCATTAAAAGTAATAATTTCAACAACAATGCTTATAGGAATAATTCTGGTAACAACTATAGGCCATATCCTTCTGCTAATGGTAATAGTTATGGTAATTCTTATGATAATTCTTACAACAATAATAGGAGTGTACCCCCTGGTCTTGAAGCCATGCTTAAAGAATTTATTAGTACACAAACTGCTTTTAACAAATCTGTTGAGGAAAAGCTTGATAAAATTGATATTCTTGCTTCTAAGGTTGATAGTCTTGCCTCTGATGTTGATCTTTTAAAATTGAAAGTTATGCCTAATGAAGATAAAGATATTAAGTCATTTTCTACAGCAAACGCCATCCAAGTTCTAATTAATTAAAATATTAGATTGATGGCTGAATTGCATGCTAGGTGGGAAAGAGAAGAAAACGAAAAACTAGCTAAAGAGAATAATGTAGCTAAAGTTTGGACTATTACCACCACTAGTAATGTTGATGCTTCACATGTTGCTACACCTCCTACTATCAATGGTAAAATAATTGGTGTTAGCAATGTTTTACTCCTGGTGCAAAGCGTGCAAAATTGCCTGAAACTGCTGAAATTGCTAAAACTGTTGAAACTGTTTGTGATAAAACTGCTGAAATTTTTCAAAATATTGAGGACAATGATTCCATTGCTGTAGATTATAATGGTTTAGATTTTGATGATTGTCATATCTCTGAAGTTATAAAGTTCTTACAAAAACTTGCTAAAAGTCCCAATGCTAGTGTTATAAATTTGGCCTTTATAAAACATATTATAAATGCTCTCATAAAAGCTAGAGAGGAGAAACTAAAACTTGAAACTTCTATTCCTAGGAAGTTAGAAGATGGTTGGGAGCCTATCATTAAGATGAAGGTCAATGATTTTGATTGTAATGCTTTATGTGATCTTGGTGCAAGTATTTCTGTTATGCCTAAGAAAATCTATGATATGCTTGACTTGCCACCATTGAAAAATTGTTATTTGGATGTTAATCTTGCTGATAATGCTATAAAGAAACCTTTGGGGAGGATTGATAATGTTCGCATTATGGTTAACAATAACCTTGTCCCCGTTGATTTTGTTGTCTTGGATATTGAATGCAATGCATCTCGTCCCATTATATTGAAAAGTAACATTTTATTTGCCATGCAGGAATGATAAGTATATAACTTTGCATTAAAGTAATAGAAAATACTCAAGTTGGTATGAGCAAGGGTGAACTTGCCTGTGGACTGCGAGATAGTGCAGTTCAATGCAGTGGATGGAACCTGGACCTCGGGTTCTGTAAGAAGCATCATTGTCCGGTAAGGACAATGTTATAAAATCCAAATAATGCAGTCATGAATGTATTATTTTATGTGGAATCCCTTTACCCCAATGAGTTATTACAATTTAAGGTTGAATTAAGATTTATGCCTTTGGCAGTAATTTGCAATTGTTTTTATGTGTAAATCACTTTAATTCTCATAAAGTAAAATGGTTCTAAGTAATACTACTCTACCTTTGTGATTCATTATCCATTCCAAAATGATTTTGAAATAATAGAGTTGCCTCTATATTTTTGGAATAAAAAGAATGGAGTATTTTCCTTTGGAAAATATATTTCTTTAATAGAAATGACTTGGAATAATAGAATTTCATTTTGAAATGTTTGAAAATAAGTGTTTGAACTTATTTTAGATTTTTCCTTGATTTTTAAATGCAAGGAAATAATAGTTTGAAATTCCAAGTTTTATCTTATATTCATTAAATTCACAAATTTGAATTTGCTCCCTTAATTCTATTTCTTATTTTATTCTTGTTAAGAATAATTTTTCATTCACAAATCCAATTTTTAATGGATTTTTTTAGAGTGTATTTTATTTACTAAAAATTGGTGAAATTCTAGCTATTTTCTAAAATGTGAAAAGACTAGAATACCCTCTGGCCCCTATTGGGCCAGCCCACTTACTAAGGCCCATTGGGACAGCCCACTAAGGCTTGTCCCATAACGGGTCGGTGGCGCCACTGCGGCCCACCTCACTCACTCACTCGTCTCTCTCACTCGACCTAACCCTAACCCTTCTGGCGACGCGCGTGGCGATGACATCGCCGCCATGGCCGCCGCCGTGCTCCGGCCGCCTCCGTGCTCCCCTGACCTCGCCACCTACCTGATCTGAACCGCCGCGCGACGATCTATCGATCTGTCCGCGTGGTTCCTTCGATTGCTTCCTCCTCTGGCGGATCGCCTCCTCTCTGGATCTCGTGGTGAATCGCCTCTGGCGATTGACTAGCTCCGGCGAGCTCGCGTCCTTGCCGTCGACGTGTGCGCGTCTCCGAGACTGACCTGGCGCGGGTGCTGCGCTCGCAGCGCCTGTGCCGTCGTCTCCGGTGCTGTGCTGCTGGTGGTGTTCGTCGGCGTAACGCCGGCGTCTTCCCTGGCTTTGCATCTGCTATGGCCGCGCGAGCACTGCCTCGCCATGCCATAGCCTCTGCCACCAGGCGCGGGTAAGGTCCTCTACTCCCTCTCCTTCTCATCTCCATGCCTGTGCGCCTCCCCATGCTTCTGTGCTTCATCTACCTCTTGCTCTACGGCCTCCTGATGATCTTATGATCATGCAGAGCGTTGCTGCTGCTGCCTATGCTTCCTATGCTTCTCTTCTCTGCAAGCTCTGGCCAATTCACCAAGTCTTGGTTACTGGCCAGTGTGTTTTGCTTGCTGTGCATGCCATGTGTTGCTTGCTGTGCATGCCATGTGTTGCTTGCTTACTGCTCCTATCATGCTATGATCTTGCTATGGCATGCTGTACATGCTTATGAGCTTGCTTGTGCTTACTGGCATCTTATGCTTGCTTGTCTAGGTGTACTGCTATGCAGCTGTGACACTTGTGAATGCCAGTGATGCCTATGAGGTGCTTCTGTGCCTCCTGTGTAATCCAATGATCCATTGGATCATTTATTTCTGTTGGCTAGCCTATCTGTGTGGCTTGACTTGATTCAATTGATCCATTTGATCAATTACATGTCAGTGGCTTGGTTGCTGATGAATTCTGTGGCTAAGTGAATTATTTTCTTACTGATGCTGCTGCTCAAGCATGCTATTGCTTCTGTGTATGTGTGTTGCTGCACTCCCTAGCTTTCTGGACCTGATCCATGAGCTAGGATGTAGTGACATGTGCTTGTGTTTCCTCACAGTGTACTGCTGTCAATATATAGCATGGATTTGTTATGTATTCATGCTTGAATGAATTAATTAATGATGAACTGCTTATGCGGTGATGATTAATTGACTTGTTGTGTATGAATTTGCTTTTCATGATTATTTGACAAGCAAATGAAGTCTGAATCCCTTTCTGGATAATGATGCTTTGTTATTTGCCTTTGCTTTGGATGGTTCTATGTGTGATGTGATCATAGTAGCCTTGCTACTAACTGGTTGCTCACATGGTTGGCTAGATCTTGTTGGCTACTCATCTTTGCTTGCATATTTGGGGATCATAATCAATATGAATGCCAATATGCTTGCCTGTGAAGAATTCTAGGGTTTCCTGATGGTTGCATGCTTAGGATCCTCTGTGTAGTCTTTGGTAGCTGCTAATATCATGCTATACATCTACTGGTGCTGTCTGTGCATAAATTCTAGCTAGTGTGTGCATCTGTGCATGATTTCTAGCTTCTGTGCACAAGATGTGTATCTAGATGATTCTGTTTTAGGGGCTTTCTAGACTGACAGTGATCCTTGGTGAAAACCAAGTGATGAATTACCCATTGAGCATCTGCTCAATCCCATGACATATGTCATGCATGATTTATGGATTAGATCCATTGGATCTTCTCCGAGGAACTAGGTATACCTTGTTCCAGCTCCTAGAGTGAAATATTGTGTTGATGCAGACTTGTGGTTTGTGTGTCACAGCCCTTCACCTCCAGGTCTTGGTTGATCTTCTCAGGTCACCATGATTTCTAGTGGTTGATTGGTTGTGTGTTGGTTGGTGCTGTTCTTGAGCAAGAACTGGATGAACTGTGCATGTTCTATTTTCACCTTACCTTGTGAATCCTTATCTGGTCGACTGTGCACTGTTTCTAGGGTTTGTGCCCCTTTTATATGAGCTCTTCTTCTGTTCTAGCAATGCCACACAGGCCTGGCTTGCTTTGGTGACTAGGCCTGTGCATGGCCTTGCTGTGGCTTGCTCAGCACACATGAGCTGTGTGCTCTCATATGCTGAAACTTGAGCCCCTGGTGGTGCTCAGGTTTGGTCTGATGTTGCCCTTATCTTGTGCTGTCCAGGGTTTTGGACATGCACAAGTGTGCATGACACTTGTTTCTGTCCAAACTGAATTCTGTCTAACACTTAACCCCTGGCTAGTGCATATCGTGCTGTTTTGCAGGTTTTGAAGATGAATATGACCATGAAGATATACTTCAAGTCATTAAGTCTAGGTTTTTAGTTTAGGATCAATATTGTTCTTTAATTCTTGTGTCAAGAATATTGTAAAGACAATGTAATCTGTGTTGTGATATCAATAAAGCTCAAATTTTACTTATGAGCTTTTGATTTGTGTAATGTTTATATTCTTGAATAAATGTTGTATTTATTATTTAATTTGAAATTCAAGTCATTTAAATTCATAAGTTGTATTTTAATTGTGAATTCAATTCCTGTTGCGGTCAGAAACCCACCGGCGAGTAGCGACGGGCAACACTGTAGAGCCGGGAGGCTCCCAGGACTGCGGCTGGCCCTGGTCCCTCCGAGCGACGGCCCGCAAAGACTCGGCACGCACGTCCGATGCTGGTGCAGGGCGTGCCACCTGACCTATACCTGGTCGGGAAGGTGTTGGATTGTGCCTCGCTTAGTTTCCCCGCATGGCATACACGTAAACATTAAATACGAGCCTCGATCGGCTCTCAGAGTTGTCCCGTGAATCGGCTCAAAGAGCCGATCCACCCATGATGCGTACGAGGTGTACGATCAGATGGTGGTCCTGCTTGATCAGAATAAAGCTAAAACGACCTACACGATTTAGGGTTTTCACCGCATAATCGGAACATCCTACTCGTGATTGAGCCTGGCGCCCACGCACGGTGATCGTAAACCGACCCTAGACAAGGCCTAAAAACCAACACGAAGTTGATCCTCGGAACATCCTGTCTAGGGCTAGCAAACTACACCCTACGCGCCACTGGATCCTTCAACCCGTTTGTAAGGCCTAACTATGCAAATATTAAACTAATCCTTGAAGAACAAGGAGCAATCATAACGGATCGGATCTACTAAATAATGATCAAGCGGGTGCCGCCCTTACACCCAAGATAGGTGTAAGGGCGGCTAGACGTCTAAGGGTTGCATGGACGAAAGCATATGATACGATGAAACAATGCTAACCCTAAAACATCTATGATAACTACGTTTCTCGCCATCAAAAAGGCTTCAGCACGAGCAACGCATGAACGACGAATAAACGTGTACTGCCTAGATCGCAAGATGCGATCTAGGCAGCATGATGCTTACCCGGAAGAAACCCTCAAGACAAGGGAGTTGGCGATGCGCCTAGATTGGTTTGTGGTGAACGTGATTGTTGTTTATTTCATAAACCCTAGATACATATTTATAGTCCGTAGACTTTCTAAACGTGGGAATAATCCCAACCGTGTACGAGCCAAACTCTATCTAACCGACACGTATCCTACTATGTTACGTATACACGGGCAAACTAGCCCAAACTTTGTATAAAAGGCCGATTCATGTATTTCTTCTATGTATATTCTTCAAGCCCATCTTCAATCGCGGCCCACCTCTCGATCCGGTCAAATTCTGGTGATAACACATGCCCCCCGGTTTTGGAAATGACAATTCCAAAATCACTCTGCCTTTTCTTCGTCGGGTCATGTCGTGGCAGAGCAGAACCGCCGCAGTATCCTTCATCATGATGCCTTGCCTCCTCCACTTCTCCGCGTGACCTGGCAATTTTTTTTTTGTTGAGCACCACTTCCTCGGAAACTGCTGTGGCATTAACTCTCCCCAATATCCCATTATTTAACCGCGTCGAGCAGCTCGCCCCTTCATCCTCCTGCTCCGTACTAGCCATCAGCAAAAAACCCCCATTCCTCCGTAGCCATGTCTTCTTCCTCCTCCTCCTCTTCTGCCTCCTCAAACCTCTCCTACGTGTCATCTCCCTTCCGTGAGCCGACGCCAGAATGGGGCTCGTTGGCGGCGCACGACATCCTCGCCCCAACGACATGGGACAAGGAGGAACATGATTCCTCCATCTGGTCCGAGGATGACAAATCCTTGACCGACGGAGAGGATGACCTCCAATTCCTCGTCGACGGGGAGGAGGAGGCGGAGAGCGAGGACGACCGCTTCTCCTGGGACGACTTCACCTCCTCCGAGGAAGAGGCGGAGGAGGACGACGACGACTCCCTCGAAGGTTACCCACCGGCGAAGCACCTCCGCGCCTGGTGGGACGACGATAGCGACGACGACGATGAGGAAGACGAGGCTCCCGTAGAAGGCTACGGGAGCAGCGATGAGGAGCCTATCAGCAGCTGCGCCGGCGGCAGCGATGACGACGACGAGGGCAGCAACGGCCCTTAGATTAGGGACTAGTAGTAGTAGTCGGCTTTTGTTCTTTTCTTCCCTGAGCAATCGGCTCTTTCTTTGTAAGAAATCCCACTATTAATGAAGAAAATATTCCCCAATTAATTCTGCTTTCTTGTCAACTTTGCCGATCGTCGAACGAAGTCGCTGTACAGAGAGCCGATGGCAGGGCATCGGCTCGTACTATAAACGCGATTTAAGGCCAAGCCGTTGCCTATTCACACGGTCCAACAGGTCTAGCTCACGTCCAAACCATCCTCCAACCTTAAACGCGCAGATTGAACTCCTCAGCAAACCCACCAGGAGATTGAACTCCGAATATCATGATTTCCGTTCTGAAACCGATCTGTTAACCTGCTTAATTGAGCTTGTTCCTCTAGAGTCGATAGCAATGCATCGGCTTGTATTATTCTGAAGTCGATGTCCGTGCATCGGCTGTACTCGCATACTGTTGTCTCCGCATGTTTTCTCAAGTCGATGTCTGCGCATCGGCTGTGATTTTTTTTACTGGCCGATTTAAAATCGGCCTCCATATCTCACTGCCCATCCTCCCACATGCTTGGGAAATACTTCTTGAGATGTTGGCCATTGACGGCCACTGGGAACTTCATACCATCCAACTGTTCAAGCATGTAGGCATTGCCCTTCAGAACCTGGATGACTTTGTAAGGACCGTGCCAATTAGGACACCATTTGCCATATGCTTTATCCCTGGTTCCTAGTGGCAACACGGCTTCCCATACTAGATCACCAACTTGAAACTCCTTTGGTCGCACCTTCTTATTGTATGCCCGAGCTACCCTGGCTTTGTTCTCTTTAATCTTCTCCAACGACCAAAGTCTAAGTTCCGTTGCATCCTCAATAGTGTCACTCATCAGGGTTGCATACTCCTCAGGCGTCAGGTCATTCTGAAACGTGACACGTCTCGATCCAGCCGTAATTTCCAAGGTAATACGGCCTCCTGCCCATAGACAAGCTGGTACAGTGAAGTCTTTATAGCTCCATGGCATGACATGCGATAGGCCCACAAAGCCTCTGACAACGTCTCATGCCACACCCTGGGGTTCTCGTCAATCTTCCTCTTAATCAGCTTGATCAGGCTTTGATTGGATGCTTCGGCTTGCCCGTTGGCTTGAGCATAGTATGGAGATGATCGGATCAGCTTAATCCCCATGTCATCGCAGAACTTTCTGAATTCTTTAGAGACAAAAACCGAACCTCCATCGGTCGTGATGGTCTGGGGAATCCCGAACCTATGAAGGACATGTTCTTTGACGAATTGGATAACATCTTCCGATTTTACCTTCTTCATGGGAACGGCCTCCACCCATTTGGTGAAATAATATGTAATGGCCAGAATCCACTCGTGGTTCTTGCTCGACGGAGGATGGATTTTGCCGATCATATCCATGCCCCAACCTCGAAATGGCCATGGTTTGATGATGGGGTTCATCGCTGATGCGGGTACCATCTGAATTTTTCCGAACATCTGACACGCTTGGCATCCCTTGTAGTACTTGAAGCAGTCCTCAAGCATGGTAGGCCAATAAAATCCCGATCGCCTAATTAACCACTTCATCTTATGAGCCGATTTGTGAGTTCCACGAGCGCCTTCATGCACCTCATGTAAGAGCCGATTAGACTCGGTTGGTCCCGGACATTTGAGTAGTAACCCTTCCAACGTCCTGTAGAACATGTCATCTCCTATAAGGACATATTTCATAGCCTTGTATCTTATCCTTTTAGGTGCCCCCCGAGCCGAATCCTTCAAATAATTGAAGATATCGGCTCTCCAATCGTCCTGTTCTAGGAACTGCACCTGAACTTCTGACCCGTCTGGTATGTCCTTGTATCCTGACGCCATCTGTGCGAGATCATTGGCGTCGGTATTCTGAGACCTTGGGACCAAATTGAAATTGATGTACCGAAAATGTGTCATCAGCTCACGACACTCCATCCAATATGGAAAAAGTGACTCACTCTCGCACTTGTATTCGTCCGTGAGTTGGGAGATCACCAACTTCGAGTCTCCAAAAAGCTCCACCGCCTCTGCCCCGGCTTCCAAAAGCAACTCCATTCCCTTGCGCACTGCCTCATACTCAGCAACATTGTTGGTGCAAGGGGTAGATAGCCTGATGGCGAAAGAATATGTTGCCCCCCGAGGCGACACGAGCAGAATGCCGATGCCACAACCATCGTCACGAGCCGATCCATCGAAGAACATAGCCCATGCACGTACGGATAGTGCTGCTATATTAGTATTAATCCATTCAGCTATAAGATCGGCCAACGCTTGTCCCTTGATCGCTTTCGCAGGCCGATACCGAAGATCGAACTCCGTCAACGCAAACATCCACTTACCAAGCCGGCCTTTCAAAACAGGGGCCGACGAGCATGTGCTTGACAACGTCTGACTTGCATATGACGATGATTTCTGCCGTCAAAAGGATGTGATGAAGCTTGGTGCAGGTGAAGAACAGGCAAAGGCAAAGCTTCTCGACCTCAGGATACCTTGTCTCCGCGTCCAACATCCTTCTGCTGAGGTAGAAAACAACCTTTTCAACACCCTCATAGAGTTGCACCACCACCGAAGCGATGGACGTGTCAGCCTATCGATAAGTAGATATAGAACGGCATGTCTTGTTGGGGTGGAACTAGCACAGGCGGCGTTGTTAGATACCTCTTAATCTCGTCAAACGCCTGCTGCTGTTCTGCCCCCCAGTGAAACTCGTCGTCAGATTTAATCTTCACCAGCGCTATGAACGGCTCGATTCGTCCTGACAGGTTAGAGATGAATCGTCGGACGAAGTTGATCTTGCCGATAAGACGTTGGAGCTCCTTCTTCGTGGTGGGCGGCTACATGGTACGCACTGCCTCTTGACTTTTCAAGCCGATCTCAATTCCCCGTTCATGAACCAGAAAACCTAGGAACTGACCGGCCGTCACACCAAAAGCACACTTCTTTGGATTCATTCTCAGTCCGAACTTCCGAGTTCGGTCTAGGATGCGTCGCAAATCATCCAAGTGTCCCTCCATGGAGACAGATTTGACTACCACGTCATCGATGTAGATTTCCACCAACTTGCCGATCGGATCGTGAAATATATAATTCATGGCTCTTTGGTACGTTGCACCAGCATTCTTCAACCCAAAGGTCATGACTACGTATTCAAACAAGCCTACCGCCCTGGTACTGCCGAATGCGGTCTTGTGTATATCTTCCGGAGCCATGAAGATCCGGTTATAGCCGGCGTTGCCATCCATGAAGCTCAACACCTTGTGGCCAGCAGCTGCATTGATCAACGTTTACGCCACGAGCATCGGATACTCATCTTTTGGAGTGGCTCGTTGAGATCTCGGAAATCGATGGCCACACGCCATCGGCCGTCCTTCTTCTCTACGAGAACGATACTGGAGATCCATTCAGCATACCTGCATGGCCTGATGAACCCGGCGGCCAACATCTTCTCGATCTCTTTCTTGACCTCTTCCAGAATTTCGGCCTTCATCTGACGTGCTCGTTGTTGGAACGGCCGAAATCCTTTCTTAAGGGGGAGCCGATGTTCAATGATGCTCCTGTCTAACCCAGGAATCTCTGTGTAATCCCATGCAAAGCAATCTGGGTATTCTTTTAACAGAGCTATCATCTGACCCCTAAGATGTGGATCTAACTTCTTGCTGATAAAAGTTGGTCGCGGCTTATCCCCGAGGACCGATGTCGACTTCCTCTAGCTCATCAGCCGATGTAAACCCATACCCTAGCTTTCCGTCACCTGTGAGGTCGACACTAAATACAGGGAGAGCGTGTGGTACGGATAATACGGGCCGATTGCTGGAATCGGCCTTCCTCTTGATTGTAACCAGGATTTTTTGGAAGTGTCGGGGCCGATCGCGTGGAACGGCTTCCTCCTTGTCTTCGCTATGAGAGCAGCTGCCCTCGTCTCTGTCCTTACCAGGGTGGCGCCCAAGTCCTACCATGTTGATGTTGAACGAGAATCTTGGCTGGCACCTCCCAGGGTACGTGCACTCCACCATGTCAACGGCGTATGCCGGTGAATTCGGCACTTCTGGTGCTGCCAATGCGAATGGCAGCGGTGGACGGGACTGGAGTGGCATCTCTCCTTGGTGAGTCCCTAGAGCTGGTCCTGACGGAGAGTACTGATGGCTCATGATTTCTCGGATCACGCGAAGAGCGACACGCTCCAAAGTGTTCACCAGAGCTCTCGGAATGGCGGTGCAGCGAATGAGCTACCATGAAGTTAATCTCCCGACGCGAGACCCGGTGCGTTCTTCGACGGGGCGGACATGTCCACTCCATCGAGCGCGCCTTCGGTGAGAACCCTTTCCACCTGATGCCATGTGAGCGGGTTCACGTGAAAAGAGCCGATGAGGTCGGCTTCGAGGATTGCTTTGACCTCGTCATGCTTCTTCTTGAGTTCCTCGGTCAGATCCTCGTACGTGACTGGAGTGCCTTCCGCCATCTCAGATGTAGATGGCGATGCGGTTGATGTCGAAGATGGTCCCACCGGGCGTGCCAGAATGTGTTGCGGTCAGAAACCCACCGGCGAGCAGCGACGGGCAACACTGTAGAGCCGGGAGGCTCCCAGGACTGCGGCTGGCCCTGGTCCCTCCGAGCGACGGCCCGCAAAGACTCGGTACGCACGTCCGATGCTGGTGCAAGGGCATGCCACCTGACCTATACCTGGTTAGGAAGGTGTTGGATTGTGCCTCGCTTAGTTTCCTGCATGGCATACACGTAAACATTAAATACGAGCCTCGATCGGCTCTCAGGTTGTCCTGTGAATCGGCTCAAAGAGCCGATCCACCCATGATGCGTACGAGGTGTACGATCAGATGGTGGTCCTACTTGATCAGAATAAAGCTAAAACGACCTACACGATTTAGGGTTTTCACCGCATAATCGGAACATCCTACTCGTGATTGAGCCTGGTGCCCACGCACGGTGATCGTAAACCGACCCTAGACAAGGCCTAAAAACCAACACGAAGTTGATCCTCGGAACATCCTGTCTAGGGCTAGCAAACTACACCCTACGCGCCACTGGATCCTTCAACCCGTTTGTAAGGCCTAACTATGCAGATATTAAACTAATCCTTGAAGAACAAGGAGCAATCATAACAGATCGGATCTACTAAATAATGATCAAGCGGGGTGCCGCCCTTACACCCAAGATAGGTGTAAGGGCGGCTAGACGTCTAAGGGTTGCATGGACGAAAGCATATGATACGATGAAACAATGCTAACCCTAAAACATCTATGATAACTACGTTGCTCGCCATCAAAAAGGCTTCAGCACGAGCAACGCATGAACGACGAATAAACGTGTACTGCCTAGATCGCAAGATGCGATCTAGGCATCATGATGCTTACCCGGAAGAAACCCTCGAGACAAGGGAGTTGGCGATGCGCCTAGATTGGTTTGTGGTGAACGTGATTGTTGTTTATTTCATAAACCCTAGATACATATTTATAGTCCGTAGACTTTCTAAACGTGGGAATAATCCCAACCGTGTACGAGCCAAACTCTATCTAACCGACACGTATCCTACTATGTTACAGATACACGGGCAAACTAGCCCAAACTTTGTATAAAAGGCCGATTCATGTATTTCTTCTATGTATATTCTTCAAGCCCATCTTCAATCGCGGCCCACCTCTGATCCGGTCAAATTCTGGTGATAACAATTCCTATATTCATTAGTGCTTATTGTTTGATGTTATTCTTGTATAATAACTTGTCAAATGAATTCAACTCCCAAATCAACAAGATACAAAAGAGATCATGTCGAAATTTCACTAACTCACCTTGCCTAACCCTAATTGCAAAATGAGAGAGAACCTCGATCCCTCTTAGGTTTAGTTGCAATAAGGCGCGAAAATTTCCCTCGTTTTGCGATGAAATGCACATCCCATTTCTAAATCTACCTTCGTTGTTCCTATGTTCTGGGTTATTACACGCGGGGTAGCTGAGTAACCTATCTTGTATCCAGAAACCTATAACCTTTTATGATCAAGAAATAGAGAGATCTAGAGGGGAGATTGTTCTTGTGTTCTTCTTCTTCTACCCCTGGCCAAGGCCAAGTTCATTAGGAATCCATCCGGAATTCATCCCATCCTTACCAAAACCCTCCACCGAATCCTCTAGCGCACATTCGGCCCCAACTTAAGCCATCCCATGGCATCTGTCTGTTCACCATGACGACAGTTGGCGCCCACCGTGGGGCCAGCAGCTGCGCTTGCTGGAGTTCATATTCGGGCGGGCCTCCTCACCATTGCCGGCGAGCGTGTCGTCACCGCGCTCATCGACCGCGTCCTCGCTATGGACTTCATCAACGACAACACGGGCTTCTTTGCCAACGGAGGTAAGTTCCCCAAGAACGGCCGCGTCATCGAGTTCGGGAGCTTCCGCGTCTACTACGGCACCGTCCCCGAGCGCTAGTGCCTCTCGCCGGTGTTGGTGGCTCCGGACCCGCCAAGGTCTGCGCTTCGCAACGGCCATGCTGCCGGCAGCGTCGAGGTGCTGGTGGTTGGCGTGGCTGACGCCGGCAAGGGAGTTGCGGCGGAAGGCGCGGGACAGATGAAGTCCACGCGCACGGCCAAGCCGCCAACCGAGCGCAACTAGGAGGTTGCGGGTGCATCTGCAGCGCCACCGGAGACTCCTCTCCAAGCGGCCATGAACGTGCTGGCAACGCCCATCGCGCAAAACCTCGATCCGGCATCGGCTCAGGCGGAGCTGGAGGCACAACAACAGAAGCTGCTCTCAGAAGGCGCGGACATCATCCGGGCGCAGCGCGAGCTGAACCTAACCCTATGTGAGTATAACGCTGCCCATGGCTTTGCTTCTGTTAGCGCTCAGGCTGCCAGGATACCGGAAAACCGTCTTAGGGCTCGCAATCTAGATCATGATCTGCGTAAGGAAGTTCTTGCCGGAAAAAGTACCTCTGCGTCTTTGAGCATTGTAGAGAAACCTAAGTACAATAGCCGGGATAAAACCATAAAAGCTGCTAGGGCTGCAGTAGAGTTGTGTGAATCACTTACCGGAGATGCTTTAGCAAAACAGCAGGATCGTGTTAGGGAGTTGCTTGACATGATTCAGGAACAAAATGCTGAGCAGCTTGCTAAGGTAAACAAGGCTGCGGCTTCAAAATTTGTGCGTTCTACAAAGAATGCCGGAAGCATATCCCATGGGCAGGCATCGTCCCCCCATCCGGACAAGAGAAAAGAAAAAGAAGCGAACGAGCAACAAATGACTGTGTACGATCCGGTACTTGCCGGAAAACAACAAGCCGGGCGACACGAGGCCGGTAGAAAAAATCAAGGAACAGTACGCGGTTATGCCGGAAAGGGCTACGCCGGAAAAGATTATGCCGGTAGAGAAGAAAGCGGGCAAAACTATCGCGCAGCAAGAGCCGCATATGTGGAGGAGGAAATGCCTCCGCCAAGGTACCGGCAGGAAAGGGCCGCGGTACCGGAACGTTACGGTGAAGCTGATTCAGGAACTGAAAGAATTGCAGCCTACTGGAACCCTTTGGGGCCACGGTTAGGAGAAAGATGCCTACCAGACCGGGATGCGAGGCACAGGCTGGATAGGGTGTACTTGTCTGAAATGATCCAGGCAGAAGGTCCTCCTGGCCCAAAGTGCTTTGGCCCACGGATCATGAAAGAGGAACCACTGGTTCACAACTTCATGTTGCCCCGTGATACAAAAACATATGATGGCACCACTAAGCCGGAAGACTGGCTTGCGGATTACGTGACCGCAGTATATGTTGCTGGTGGCGGAGGAACCGTAACAGGCGGAGGAAACCGACGCTGGGCCGTGAGAATCGTACCATCTTTCCTGGTAGGACCGGCACGCATTTGGCTTAACAACTTGCCGGCAGGAAGCATAAATGGCTGGCTGGACTTTGAGGAAGCTTTCGTGAGCAACTTCAGCAGTACCTACCGGAGGCCAAACAGGCCTCAGCAGCTCGCCTTGTGCATGCAGCACCGGAATGAAACAGATCGGAATTATCTAACCCGGTGGAACTCCATAAGAAACTCTTGTGAATGAGTAATCGAGGCACAGGCCATTGCTTGGTTTTGCAATGGGTGCAGAAGAGGTTCACCGCTGTGGCAAAAGCTACAGAGAAACATGCCAACAACTTTGGCAGAAATGATACGTGTAGCGGATAACTACGCGTTTGGAGACCCAATGCAACCGGCAGTACAAGCTGAGCCGGAACAAACAAACCAACCTCAGCAGCGCCAAGAGCAGTACCGAGATAACCGGCACAACAAAAGAAAGGAAGATTTTCCGGATAGAAGGTACGAGTAGCAAGTGGCCGCGTTGCAAGATAACTCTGGCGCCAGCGGGAGCCAGAGGCAAAAAACCGGATCGCAGCCATGGGCGGGTCCTAAAAAACAATGGGTTGAGAAGAAGCCGTGGGGAGAGAAAAAGAATTGGCAAAACATGCAAGGTACACCATGGAATCGGCAATGGAACAACCATGCTGGTGGCACACTCCGAATCCGGCAAAACCGGCATAGCCTGGTGCGGTGAGGGTGGACCAAATACTTGATGTTGAAAGGTGCGGTAAAAGATGCGCAAGCACAAGGCTGTACACCATTGCTACCACCATCGCAGGACATCTTGCGGCAACCACTACCACCGCCACCACCGCTTACCGGAGCAAATGCTCTACCGGTACAGCCTCAGCCAAACCGGAAGCAGCGCCAGCAAGTTCATCAGGTGGGAGATGGCAATGGCCAACCGCCACCACCGGCACCATTGGGCCGGAATATCTACCATGATCTGGACCTGTGCTGTGTTGTGTTCGTCACTGAGCCAACTGACAAACAAAGCATGCATCGCCGTTCCATGGAAGTGAACGCAGTGATGCCGACAATTCCAAAATACATGCTGCGGTCAGATCAGGAAATCACCTGGTCGTTCAAAGATCACCCCAAAATAATGCCAAACCCGGGTGGTTATGCTCTTGTTGTAGACCCAATCATGCATGGGCCAACGACTCGAGTCAAATTCATATAATCCATCCCCAATGTTTTATTATCCTCCAAAAGATGATTTCTAAAATCTAGATAGGATATTTTACAGGTCAATTGTTCTACCTAAAATATCCATATAATCCATCCCCAATGTTTTATTATCCTCCAAAATATGGATAATGATATGGTGCCTGATAAGGGGGATCCCACTAGATCCACCTAGGGTGTTGTCCGATCTTTCACAGCGAGAACACGGGGTAGCAAATCCTCCCAACAACGCGATGAACGCAGCCTGGAGAAAAGGGAACGAATCCAGCAAGCAATGGATCGATGAACGATACGCCTCAAACCTTGAGCTAGATAATCCTTGATGAACACAAGAATCTTCGCAGCGGATATAATAGATAAACGGCAGCACCGTACCCCTGGAGGGATGATACACGTGAACACACGCAATGGGGTAAACCCTAAACTTTAGTCTAAACTTGTCTATCTCTAAACCCTAGCCGTCCACCTCCTTATATGAGGGGAGGTGGCCGGCCAGCCCTTACTGGGCTGGGGTGCCCCACTATGGGCCTAGCCTTAGTTGGATTGGACAGGCCCAAATCCAACTGACACACTAATAACCCTAATTTGGCCCACCACATGACCTGGCTACATTATTTCCTAACATAGAATGAATGACACAACCTTAGACTTAATTATTACATAGCGTAGGTCGTCCTAGCGTGTCACTCCTGAATCCTCGATGGCGTATCGCCTAGCTTGGTGGAGTCCTGAAATTGGCCTCCACATAGGCCTCCATGCCCATATCATCCTCCCCCTTCAAGAAGCGTTGTCCCCAACGCGTGAGGGTCTTCTGGAAAAGGTGACATGATATGAACATGACACGTCCTCGCCGTCCTCAAGTCTTGCTTGCCTTCCACACCACATCCTCCCTCGCGGCCTTCTTGACTTGATACAGCAGTTGGCGCCTCCTTTCTTCTCCACATGAACTTGGACAGCGGCGCCAATACCTTCTTCTTTGGAGGTCTTGATGAAACCCTGTGTCGCTGAACATGACCCTGCACAAGATGTGTAATGCATGGGCCACATAAATGTCTCACACGTCCATTCTTGCCTCGATGCATCCACGGTATCGCAGAAAACTGGACTGCAGTACTCCTAGCACGGTAGTGCCGCTGCCCACTGTCTCCACTGACGCGCTCGCCTCCCACTCCTCCCATGCGCATCTGTGCCATATGTACTGAAACACCATCAACACAAACATCATCAGTATGTATGCTAGCATCAACACAAACTGGAACTGTAGCACATGCTGCAACAACTTCTTCAACAATAGGATTAGCTTCATCCGGCTTGTCACCAACAAGAACTGGCTTGTCATCTACAGGCATGGCTGAAACATTAACAACATCGACGCTCGGAACATCATGCACATCATGCTGTACTTTAGATTTGTGTAACTTCTCCTTATGCACCACTAACTCCACATCGGACTTGATATGATCATCACCAAAAGGCTTCAAAGTACGCTGTTTGGCACCATGCATAAAATAATATGTATTTGCTCTCCCAGCATGTGTCACATTACGATCATACTGCCAAGGACGCCCAAGTAGCAATCCACACACCTCCAATGGCAATACATCGCACTCTATCTCATCAACATAATCATCAACTGCAAATGGCACACGCACCTTGTGAGTAATCTTTAGCATACCACAACTATTCAACCACTCAAGACGCTTAGGTTCAGGAAGACACCATGTAGACAACCCCAATGCTGCCACCATCGCCTTGCTTATGCCATTAGTACAGCTACCACCATCAATCATCAACTTGCAAGCCTTGCTCTTTATAATGCACTGAGTCTGAAACAAACTCCACCGCTGAACCTTGTCAAATGTCTTGCAAGCATCGCCTTGTACCTTCTTGAGTTGCATATTCAGCCCGCTCAATGGTACATCCTCCTCCATAGTCACAGTAGTGTCCATGGTATCAGAGCCAGGTTCCTTCTCCTCTGAAGATATCGCCTCGCACTGAGTAACTGTTGGTAGTGGACCAACCTCCTGACTAGGAATTACGCACTTGCCAACTTCCTCTATTGCATGCACAACTCCGGACGGCTGCGCACTTTCCTCCATATACGGTAACACGAAACCATTACGAAGAAAAGTTTTGTAGTCCTCCCAAGTACAAGCAAATTCACCTCTGTCAACCGCATCACACCAGCAATGGTCTAAGGCCTCGTCCACACGCTGTTGAGCAAGAACAAATGCATGAGACCCATCAAACTTTTGATTGTATATGCGACATCGATGAACCCCAACTCCATGTTCCTCTCCCAATCTTCATACTCCTAAACTATCGCAAGACGGTGTAGATACCAACGAAGGTTGTATGCCTGACGCTCTTCTCCCTTCAGGACATCCAGATAATCATTGAAAACCTTACTAGACTTCTTCTTATGAGAACAAAGCATGCCCAACACATCGCCCGAAAACGAAGCAACAACATCAGCAGCATCAGCCAACATCGCCGGAGAAATAGCAGCAGCAGCTTGCCCGACCCAGCATCCGGTTGGACCGGCCTGGGCGCAGGTTGAACCGGCCCAGCGCCCGGTCTGACCGTCCTGTGCGCCGGCAGGACCGGCCCAGCGCCCGGTCTGACTGGCCTGGCCACCGGCAGATCGACCTGGAGCCGCAGTACACTGCCCGGTTTGACCCGGCCTAGGCCCCGGTTTGGACCGGACCGGCCGGTCCAGGACCTGGTCAACCGGCATGGAGACCGGATCGCGTCGCGATTTGTCATCTTCTTCCCGATTCTAGACTCGAAATTTCGCGATTTTGACTACTGGAACATCCATGGACGATAGGAAAATTGCACCACAACAACACCAAACTTCCTCCTACCAACCTCCTTCGACCGAGAGCCAAACTCCTCCGATCTAGAGTCAATCTTCTCCAATGCAAACCGATCCAATGAGATCGATCAACACAACCTCGCCGTGAGTAACCCAGAAAACTGATACCACATGATAAGGGGGATCCCACTAGACCCACCTAGGGTATTGCCCGATCTTTCACAGCGAGAACACGGGGTAGCAAATCCTCCCAACAACGCGATGGACGCAGCCTGGAGAAGAGGGAACGAATCCAGCAAGCAACAGATCGATGAACGATACGCCTCAAACCTTGAGCTAGATAATCCTTGATGAACACAAGAACCGTCGCAGTGGATATAATAGATAAACGGAAGCGTCGTACCCCCGGAGGGATGATACACGTGAACACACTCAATGGGGTAAACCCTAAACTTTAGTCTAAACTTGTCTATCTCTAAAACCTAGCCGCCCCACCTCCTTATATGAGGGGGAGGTGGCCGGCCAGCCCTTACTGGGCTGGGGCGCCCCACTATGGATCTAGCCCTAGTTGGATTGGACAGGCCCAAATCCAACTGACACACTAATAACCCTAATTTGGCCCACCACATGACCTGGCTATATTATTTCCTAACATAGAATGAATGACACAACCTTAGACTTAATTATTACATAGCGTAGGTCGTCCTAGCGTGTCACTCCTGAATCCTCGACGGCGTATCGCCTAGCTTGGTGGAGTCCTAAAATTGGCCTCCACATAGGCCTCCATGCCCATATCAGTACCCGAACCTTTCTAGATTTTTTTTATAAGAGATGCTTTATTACTTTTGAGAAGCAATTACATCCGGTGCATAACCAGGATGCACACAGCCGTTTACGAGTCTTAAGTCCAAACAATGTCAAACGAAAAAACTAGGCGGAATACATATCGCAACGATGAATCATATAACGCCTAAGGTGTGGGTGGGACTTCAATCCATAGGCTATGCTGCCACCCATGTAGGGAAAAAGTATCCCTCGCCGTAGCCTCCAACCGTGTACAGACCTCCGTAAATAGGTCTCGGTTCTCCATGCGCTGAAGCGGTAACCACAAATGGAGAATACATGTAGATCTGTAGATGACCTGCAACAAATAGCAATTTTTATCGTTAAAAATCTTTCATTTCTACTCAGCCAAAGCGCCCAGATAACTGCTAGCGCCCCCACCCTAAGAAGCAATTTGAACCTTGAATCTATACCATGAAGCCAATTGCCAAAGACATTGGCCACACTAGTCGGAGGATACAAGGTAGACACTACTTGGATGACAGACCAAATAGATCTCGCAAATTGGCACTGGAAGAAAAAGTGTTTAATGGTTTCATCATAATGACAAAAAACATATCGAGTACTTTCGTGCCAATTCCACTTAACAAGATTGTTCTTGGTAAGGATAACCCCTTGGTGAGGATAACCCCTCGACGAAGATTGTCCTTTCTAGATGGTTCGTGCGATTAAAGATCTACGTATGGTTATTTCTAGGAGAAAGAAGTACATTGTACCCACCCACAATACATTTGCTGCTCCATGATTACTCAGCTAGGATCTTGGATTCTTCCTTGCTTGGAGAGGTAAAAACTGATACCATCTCTCTGCCAAGAGCGACCTGCCCTGTCCTCTCTCTTCAGTTATTACCGCTGTATAGCATTACATGCAACAGGTAATCCAAAAGAGCTTATCTCTACACAACCATTTTAATTAGGCCTGTATCGAGCATACCGGTCGAGTATCTTACTCAGCGAAAAATTCCTCGTACTCATCTAAGAAGTATAGTTAGTTAGGAATTCTTGACGGGAACCACGCAAGAGGCCAGGAGCCACACAAGCGCACATGTGGCTAATTAAGTACGGCATATTCCAAGCTTCGCCTGGAGCTAGCTACTTGCGCGGTTGCGCCTATATAAACGAACTCGCCAAACCAGCTACTACAACTCGATCAGTAGCAGTGTATCCAAGTGCGAAGCTTAGCAACATGGCGAACGCCAGGCTTGTCGCAGTCGTTGCCACGCTCGTGATCCTCCTGGAGGTGTCAACGTGCGCCGCGGCCCGGCACCATGGCAAGCCGGACCCGTGCAGCGGCGAGGACGACGGATCCATGCTGGGTACGCTGCACAAGCACAAGAAGCCGGGCCACTGCCCGTCGCCGGGCGGTGGCGTCGGTGGCACCCCTGGCATCATGACGGTGAACGGGTTCCAGAAAGGGGAGGACGGCGGAGGCCCGTCGGAGTGCGATGGCAAGTACCACAGCGATAAGACCTTGATTGTGGCACTGTCGACGCGGTGGTACGCTGGCGGGCGGCGGTGCCACAAGCCGATCCGCATCACGAGCAAGCAAAACGGGCGCACTGTGGTGGCCCGAGTGGTGGACGAGTGCGACTCCAACCACGGCTGCAAGGACAATATTGTGGACACCTCTCAGGCCGTGTGGGATGCGCTCGGGCTCGACAGCAACATCGGCGAGGTGCCCGTCACCTGGTCCGACGCATGAAACCCACGGCGAGCGGTGGATTCCATTGGGATGTAGCGTTCGCGAGTCAAGCGTCAAGTGTAGTGTCGTTGCTAATCTCGATGGGTATAAGGTATTTGGTCGAGCAGCAGAATATATAAATAAACTACTACTACTACCTCGATGTGCATAGGGAATAGCCTACCTAGGTACGTACATCGCGTTGATTAAACACGGTCAGAGGGAGTAGTATGGATGATAGTGCGAATTTATCATCTTGTAAAAGTGTCACCCTTATGTAATGTGTGTTTCTCGTTAATTGCCAGTCTCAGTTTGATTTGTTTGCTAATATGTTGCGTTGTGCATTGTTGATTGTTCCCACTATAACTGATCAGGCGGGCGTCGTTCGTTTGGAGCTGAACATATTTAGACGCCACCCTTGAAATTTAGTTAAGTACATAGCAATCGAATTTGACCGTGTATTTTGGCTATATGTGAAGTTCGAAATCTCCAATCAACGTGACGTATAGTGGGAAATCTTGACTGATCACGACCTAGTTCAGTTAGTAAATCCTTCGCATAAACCAAACATGGAATTTTCACAGCTGACGAATTCTGATGATGAAGTCGACGGAAGCATATATGAAAGTGTCACCAATGTACGCAGATGAATGTACACGCTTAAGACAATTTGAACGTTAACTGATCATCATAAACTCGCATATAAAAACTTCTTTCCAATATAAATGGCAAAGCTTTTGCCACGTTCAAAAAAACAACTTTCTTCGAACTCGGCTCATCCCCTTTTCCCAATTTCATAAAAAAAATAGAGTAGCAAATGAAATTCGAAGTGCTCCTCTGAAAGACAAAATTATAACATGGGATATACTCCTATGATGACAGGAGAGGTATATTCTCCGGGGATTAGATTTAGTTTGCACATCATCTGATGCTCGAAGTAAAAAAAACAAGACGGTTTTTTCCCCTTCAATTTGACTTTCTTCGACAAATGATGTTTTTATTACTTAAAAAAACTAAGCATTACACCCGATCTCTGTATAACTAGAATGCACACAGCCGTTCAAAAGTACAAAAGAGAAAAATAAATAGCACACTACAAAAAATCTTCCAAGAGATAATGTATGTGCCTTTGTTGATGGTGGTCCAATCCGGATATTACGCTGCCAACCATGTTGGATAAAAATATCTCTCCCTGTGTCCTCATAAAGAGGTCACGATTTTCCGCATGCTTTAGTTGAGTTAAGTATTGGTGGATTTTTAGTTTCAAGCCACTCGTCACTACAAGTGCGTATCAGAACTACATGGAGAGTACGTGGATCAGTGAGATACTAGCTTCGTGTAGTATTCATGATAGACCCCTGGAGTCGTGGATCAATGAGCCAAATGTTGATGTGTGGTGGACAAATATTGGCTTAGGAAGAGATCAACATAGGAAAGCTTTGGCATCATTGGTTATGCTCATATCTTGGAAAGTTCGGAAGGAGCGCAACCCTAGAGTCTTCCGCCACCACCATTCCACCACAAATGCGATCATCGCCGAGATCAAAGATGAGGCACGTGCTTTGTGGTGACCCTGCATACCACTGCATGTTGTAGTATGCCAGTCGTTGATATAACATTCGCGAAGTACCATTCCGCAAATATTACATCCCTCAGAGTAGTACAACAGAACATAGCAGGGTCCATAACTCATTCACATATTATTACAACTAACATACACAAGTCGTCTCGGAGCTCCTCTTGGGTCCTGAGAGGATAACTCCTGGGTTCGAGGCGAACCCAACTTAGCTTACAATACCATAGTCTCATTAAACTAAACATTTATTTAATCGAGCAGCTACATGGTAAGAGTTTGTGCTGCTCGGCTACTACTACTCCTCAGATATCTCTAGGCTTGTTCTCCTCCGGAAGCCTCCCCGGATCCGTAGACGATGATGTAGTCTACGCCTTCAACACCTCCTGAGAGGTCTGGTTCCTCGTAGCCGATGATCTCGGCTCCATCATTGTTGTCGTAGTCCTCCTCCAGATGATTCAGACAATCTAAGCATGGGATTTAAGAGTGGTATGAGTACGAGCGTACTCAACAAGTTCATTATAGATAAGAGGTGTTTAATGCACTAGCTACGATATTAGACCAGAAAGTCTAATACCAATGCAAGATTTGATAAACATTTCTTCAAGAGATTGCTTTTATTTCAAAGAGCTATGTCCGTCAGCCTTCACCGGTTTACTAGAACTTCATGGAGCTCCTTTCCGGCCGCGTTCGCAGTTCCTCAATCCCGGAACAGGGAGTGACTGGTCACAGTTCTTTACACTCTGCAGAGGTGTTGCTTTACCCATAAGAGATCTTAACCTTGGCGCCAACCGGGCAGCTTTCCCGTCCACACTTCCTTCGGTGTGAGGCCCGGTATAAGGTCTAGCCAATCATGTTCCTCCGCTACCTCGAACACCCACCCTTTGTTGCATACCCCGACCCTGGGTCCTCGTCGGTCCCATTATTCCCGTAATTTCAGGGTGGACCCCGACCACGACAACAGTTTGGGACTCGTTAACCAAACCCCTTCGCCGGTAGCTGCAACCCATCATAGACCACATTACCGTGGGGAATTAGAAGGGGATCCCCACCCTCAAGTTGTTCCGCAAGCAGCAACCGCTACGGTAAGCAACAGCTATACCGTGGGGAATTAGAAGGGGCTCCCCACCCTCAAGTTACTCCGCAAGACACAACCGCTACGGTAAGCGCATCCGTTGATGAACGAGAGGTGGAAACACTTTTGACTACTCCGTCCCACTCCGGATCTTATGGTTAACACGGGTATTACGGCACAAGAATCACTGGCGACATTTGTTGTTTAATCCTAGATGGATATTAACCCTTGCAATGGAACCTCCACCATATCAACACAATCCATGGTTCCATTGCCCACCACATAGTCATATTCATAGTTATGAAAGTAGTGGTTTTGGTTTTTATGCAATAGAGATAATCATAGTACTTTGCAAGTAATTTGATAAAGATACTCAAATGACATGAGCAAGCGATGAACTTGCCTGAACACTGCAAAGTTTTGCAGTTGGATGGTGTGGACTGACCCTTGTCCTCGGGTTCTGAAAAATAGAATCATTGTCCGATAAGGGCAATGGTTAAAGAAGCAATAATGCATGATTCCAGTTTTAGGGTTGTTTTCCCCCTCTCCCGGTGTTTATTATTTTATGTAGAAGGTTAATACTAAGAACAATTTTAGGGATACTCTGTTTAGGGTAAAATACAACCTTGAAATGTTGTCAAGGTGTTTTTATAGTCCAAAGGTATTAATGGACTTATTTTTATTATTAAAAATATTATGTGTGATTTAAATGATTATTTAAATCAAATTAAGACTTATTCTTAATTGTTTTCCCTTTGATATTTTATTCAGGTAGGGAATTTTATGCTGATCTATTTTAATATTTTTAATTATTTTTTTAGAGCTATAATTAATTTTCTATGAATTTTTGAAGTTTCAGTATTTTTGTTTAATTGTGAAAATACACAATTGCCCCTGGGCCCACCTGTCGGTGCAACCCAGTGGGTTTGGTCGAACCGACCGGCCTGGTCCGGCTCGACCAGCCTCACTTCTCCCTCTCCTCTCACGCGCGACCAAACCCTAACCCTCTCGCATCTCTCTGGCGATCCCGCGTCGCCGCCCCCTTCGCCGGATTTTCCCGGCCAACTCCGGCCATACCCGGCGATGAGATGCGGTGGATCTGGTCCGCCACACGACGGCGCACCAGATCCTCCGGCTTGATCTACTCTTCGCCACCATCTCCGTCCGCCCCCGGCGCGTTTACCCGCACGGTGATGCGCTGCTCACCGGCGCATCAGGTGCCGTGACGCCGCCGTGGTGTTGTCGCGGCGGTCTCGCCACCGCCGATGTTCCTGGCGCCGCGGTGCGGCTGTGTGCCACGCCGAGGTTGCTGGTAGCTGCGGCGCTGCTGTGGCTTGGCTTGGCCTGGCGCTGCCGTGCCCCCGGCGTGTGCTGCCGTGGCCGCCATGGCCGCGCCCTTCATCACGCACCACCAGTGAGTACTCCTTCGCCTCCTTCTCTCCCTCTTTGCGCTACTCTCTTCTCTCCTACGTCTGGCTCGGCCACTGGCCTCATCCTCCATGTGGAGATGCTTGCCGTGCCGATGCGCTGCTGCTGCGGCTTGCTAGCTTGTGCTCATGCTGCCGTGTCTGTGTGGCTGTGCTATTGCGCTGCTACTGCTATGCATTTCTTACTTGAATCTCTCCCTGTGCTTCTGTTCTTGTTACTACTCTTGTTAGGCTCTCAAGTGTATTCAATTATCTTGTCCAGGCTAGATAGCTATGTGTAAATTCTTGCAACTTTGCAAGAACCAGTGCCATCTGTGTGGTGCTCTCGGGGCTTTGCTTCACTGTCACTAACGTATTTGCTTATCTGTGATGCAATTGTTCATGATCTGTGGCTGTTTAATTTATATGATCGATGGTTAGTACTAGGCTTGGCTCTAGTATGTAATTTTCATGCTCTGTCAAGCCCTGATGATCAACTGATCATCAGATGCTTGATGCTGGACTACTGTTTCAACCCCACTAGGGCTTTTCCTGGTGGCTGTGTGACCTACTGGCTTGTGCTGGTGTATGGTGTTGCTTGCTCAAGCATAATCTGATGCTTGCAGTGATTCTCTGAATCATATGCAAAGCTCTGGTGTGTTGATTACTTGTATATTCATTTATCTGTGTTATTTGGCTTGGCTAAATGAATAATTGTGGTGAACTGCTGAGCAGTAATGATCATATAGATTTAATTTGTTTGGGCTAGAGGGATGCCAACCTTTGTTGGGAACCCTAGTCCAATCTGAACCCTTCTGGGTGATGATGTGTTGGCTGGAATTGTTGGCTGTGGTTGAGGTGGCCTTGACAGCCACTTGGTGCTGTCAGGGTAGCTCCCACTATCTCTGTGGCTAACTGTGGTGGATTATGGCTTACTGGCCTGACCATCTTTGGTTGCCAGCTGCTCTTGGTGTTGACAAATCAAGATAGACACATGATAGTCTATCATGTCTGATGGCTTAGCTAGCTATGGGTTGTCAAGTGAGCTTGGTAGCTAGCCAGGCTTTGAATCCATGTTGGATTTCTCTGGTTATGTCCCAGTGTGGACATAACCAGTGTTCCCTGGATGATTTCTACTGGCTGTTTTCTCTGTTTGCTTCAACCAAATGACTGGATAGCCAAATGATGATACAATCTCGGGTTTCCTACCCTTACGTGCTCTCGTGATGCATAGCATGCTTATATATGAGCAAAACTTGGTTTTGCTCGAGGTTGATTTGGTTTATACCTCACTCCAGCTCCTAGAATGAGTTGTTGGTGTAGAGGATTGCTTCGGTGGTTTTGGTTTGCCTGCCCTTCTCCTCCTTGCAAGCTTGTGAATCTTGGTTTGGT
>NC_061511.1:65524736-65581536 GCF_022539505.1 Lolium rigidum
AGAAGGTACCGGGGTTTGCGAAGGCCACGACCCGAAGGATAAGAAGATTCGGAAGCCCAAGTACTATTAAGGAAAGCTAGGATTTATGGAAGCTTGTGTTGCCAATCTTGCGGGACGAGTTAAAAACCCTCCCGGACTGCGCAACTTGTGTATCACAAATCCCTCGGCTCGCCTCCTATAAGGGGGAGTCGAGGGACACTCAAAGGATCGAATCATTGTCTAACAAACCTAACTTTGTCGTCAGTACTTTTCGGCTGAAACCTTCGAGATCTACTTGCCCTCTACATCCGCAGAAACCCTAGTCTCACAACTCGTAGGCATTGACAAGTTAATACCTTGTCGGCCTCGGCCTACACGGAGAGGGGAATCATCTCCGGAGGTCTACCATCATCGCCATGGTCGCCTCCGGATCGATGTGTGAGTAGTTCACCCTGGACTATGGGTCCATAGCAGTAGCTGATGGATTGTCTTCTCCTCGTTGTGCTATCATGTTAGATCTTGTGAGCTGCCTATCATGATCAAGATCATCTATACGTAATCCTACATGTTGTGTTTGTTGGGATCGATGAATATTGAATACTATGTCAAGTTGATTATCAATCTATCATATATGTTGTTTATGTTCTTGCATAGCCTCTGATAGTAGAGGCTCAGCCAAAGTTTGATACTTTAGACTCCAAGAGAGTATTTATGCTCGATAGTGTAGGTTTCATGCCTCCATTGAATCCGGGACAGTGACGAGAGTCTCTAAAGTTAGTAGGATGCTGTTACCACTAGGGATAAAACATCAGATGCTTTGTCTAAGGATATTTTGTGTTGATTACATTACGCACCATACTTATTACAATTATACTGTATTTGCAACTTAATATGGAAGGGGTTAGGATGATAACACAGGAGGTGGACTTTAGGCCATAGATGCATCTCTTGGATGGCGGTCTATACTATTGTAGTAATGCTTCTAATTAAATCTCACTGATATTTATCATGATCGTGTATGTGCACATTATTATGCCCTACTCTATTCATCGATTGCCGCGACTATGATGTTGGTACAACTTGTCTAGCTAATCTTATGGGAGGAACACCACTAGTAGGCTGTGAGACCCCGGTCCTATTCTTTATCTGAAATACAATCTACGCAATTGTTGACTATCTTGTTCTTCGCATGACATACTAAGATACACGGGCTAACTAGCCCAAATTCTCCGTGTAAGGCCGCTTCATAGATCTTCCATATGTACTCTTCCAAGCCCATCTTGATCGCGGCCCACCTCCTGATTTAGCCAAAATCTGGTGATAACACATGCCCCCCTGGTTTTGGTAATGATAATTTCAAAACCACTCTGTTTTTACCTCAGAGGGGTCGTGTCACGGCAGAACGGAACTGTCGCAGCATGCCTCATCATGACGACTTGCCTTCCCAACTTCTCTGCACGATTTGACAGTTTTGGCACCATGTCCTCGAGAACTGCTCGGAAATTAAAAACCCCCACCTCCTTTTATTTAGCCGCATCGAACAGTTCTCCTCTTTACCCCTTCCGCAGTAGCGCTCCAAAAAACCCTCCCCTGCAACCATGTCCTCTTCCTCTTCCTCTTCTTCTTCGTCGGATCTTTCCCACGTGTCCTCTCCCATCCGAGAGTCGACGCCCTCATGGGGTACGCAAGCGGCGTACGACATCCTTGCCCCGACAAAGTGGGACAAAGAGGACCACGACTCCTACGTCTGGTCCGAGGATGACAAATCCCAAACCGACGGGGAGAGCGACCTCCGCTTCCTTGCTGACGAGGAAGCGGTAGAGGAGAGCGAAGACGACCGCCTCTCCTGGGCGGACTTCACCACCTCCGAGGAGGTGAAGGAGGAGGGAGAGGAGGAGGAGGATGAAGACAACTCCTCCGACGAGCCCCCGGCCAAACGCCGCCACCTCTGGCCTGGGAACCTCAGCGACGTCGACAGTGACGACGACGCTGACGAAGAGGATGAAGACGACGAGGGTCCCCTCGGCGGCCGCTGGTGCAAGGCCGCTTCAAAGATCCTTCACGCGTATATCCTTCAAGCCCATCTCTCTTACGGCCTGTCTCCTGATTTGGCCAAAATCTGGTGATAACAGTTGTGCAGGTTCCACGTTGGCGCCGGAATCCCTGGTGTTGCGCTGCACTACATCCCGCCACCAACAACCTTCACGTGTTCCTTGACTCCTACTGGTTCGATAACCTTGGTTTCTTACTGAGGGAAAACTTGCTGCTGTGCGCATCACACCTTCCTCTTGGGGTTCCCAACGGACATGTGTCTTACACGCCATCAAGCTCTTTTCCTGGCGCCGTTGCCGGGGAGATCAAGACACGCTGTAAGGGGAGTCTCCCACATCCAATCTCTTTACTTTGTTTTTGTCTTGCTTTACTTTACTTTATTTACTACTTTGTTTGCTCTTATATCAAAAATACAAAAAAAATTAGTTGCTAGTTTTACTTTATTTACTGTCTTGTTCTCCATATTAAAAACACAAAAAAATTCGTTACTTGCATTTACTTTATTTAGTTTGCTTTACTTACTATTACTAAAAATGAGTAATTCGGAAGTTGAAGTTCGTTCGTTTAAGCAACAAGAGGGAGAAAGTTTTAAAGATGCTTGGTATAGAATTAGTGATGCTCATCATAGGTGCATTAAGAAACACTCCACTATTATACTACTTAGGAACTTTTATGTTGGCATCTCTAGTTGGAATAGGTATGTTCTTGATACTCTTGCGGGCGGTAATTTCCTAGGCACTCCTGCTTTAGAAGCTAGTTGCATCATTGAGAGTCTAGTTGGAATACCACCTGTTAATGAAGCTAAAATTGAAATCTCTCTTGAAGATGTCATGAAAAAGTTGGAGGTCATAGAGAAAAATCTTCCAAGTGTTGAGACTAAATTGGGAATATTACTTAATAACACTGATAAACTTAATAAAACTCTTAGTGGAATCAATGAGAGAATTGCTATTTTAGAAACTTGTGCTACTCATGATAACCGAACCCATAGGATTAGTGAACTTGAAGAAGCTATGGGAACCTTGGGTTCAAATTTTTCTTCTCTTAAGTTTAAGGAGAAAGCCTATGTGGGTAAGGAGCAAAAGTTCATGTATGTCTCTAAAGTGCCTAAGCCAAAAAAAAGCTATTATAGGCCTAAAATTGACAAAGCCCTTAGCACCACTACGGATGGGGGAGCATCTAAGATATGTATTGATGTTGATGCTTCGTCTCTTGATAATACTTGATTCACACTTTCTGCGCCTAGCTGAAAGGCGTTAAAGAAAAGCGCTTATGGGAGACAACCCATTATATTACTTCTGCACTTTTGTTTTATATTTGAGTCTTGGAAGTTGCTACTACTGTAGAAACCTCTCCTTATCTTTATTTTATTGCATTTTTGTGCCACGTAAAGTCTTTGATAGTAAAGTCAATACTAGATTTGGATTACTGCGCAGGAACAGATTTCTTGCTGTCACGAAATTGAGCCGCCCCTGCTGTAGACAATTTAGAAAAATCTGCCAATTTACGTGCGTGATCCTCAGATATGTACGCAACTTTCATTAAATTTGAGCATTTTCATCTGAGCAAGTTAAGTGCCCCTGAAATATTCGTCTTTACGGACTTTTCTGTTTTGACAGATTCTGCCTTTTATTTCGCATTGCCTGTTTTGCTATGTTTGATGGATTTCTTTGTTCCATTAACTTTCAGTAGCTTTGTGCAATGTCCAGAAGTGTTAAGAATGATTATGTCACCTCTGAATATATGAACTTTCAATTATGCACTAACCCTCTAATGAGTTTGTTTTCAGTTTGGTGTGGAGGAAGTTTTCAAGGGTCAAGAGAGGAGGATGATACAATATGATCAAGAAGAGTGAAAAGTCTAAGCTTGGGGATGCCCCCGTGGTTCATCCCTGCATATTTTAAGAAGACTCAAGCATCTAAGCTTGGGGATGCCCAAGGCATCCCTTCTTCATCGACAACTTATCAGGTCACCTCTAGTGAAACTATATTTTTATTTCGTCACATCTTATGTGCTTTACTTGGAGCGTCTGTTTGTTTTTATTTTTGTTTTTGTTTGAATAAAATCGTATCCTAGCATTCTTTGTTTGGGAGAGAGACACGCTCCGCTGTTTCGTATGAACACATATGTTCTTAGCTTTATTCTTAATGTTCATGGCGAAGGTTGAAACTGCTTCGTTCATTGATATATGGTTGGAAACAGAAAATGCTGCATGTGGTAAATGGTATAATGTCTTGAATAATTTGATACTTGGAAATTGTTGTGCTCATATAGATCATGTTTAAGCTCTTGCATCGTGTACTTTGCACCTATTAATGAATAACTACATAGAGCTTGTTAAATTTGGTTTGCATGATTGGTCTCTAGAGTCTAGATATTTTCTGGTTAAGGTGTTTGAACAACAAGGAGACGATGTAAAGTCTTATAATGCTTACAATATGTTCATATGTGAGTTTTTCTGTACCATTTTATACTTGAGTTTGCTTCAAACAACCTTGCTAGCCTAGCCTTGTATTGAGAGGGAATTCTTCTCGTGCATCCAAATCCTTGAGCCAAAAACTATGCCATTTGTGTCCACCATACCTACCTACTACATGGTATTTCTCTGCCATTCCAAAGTAAATTACTTGAGTGCTACCTTTAAAATTCTATCCTTTGTCTTTGCAATATATAGCTCATGGGAAAATAGCCTTAAAAACTATTGTGGTGAAGAATATGTAGCTATGTATCTTATTTATTAATAAGTTGCTTGTTGAGCGGTAACCATGTTTCTGGGGATGCCATCAACTATTTTACCTTTGTTGAATATCATGCGAGTTGCTATGCATGTTCGTCTTGTCTGAAGTAAGGGCGATTTTCATGATCAAATGGTTTGAGTATGCATATTGTTAGAGAAGAACATTGGGCCGCTAACTAAAGCCATGATCCATGGTGGAAGTTTCAGTTTGGACAATTAATCCTCAATCTCCTATGAGAATTTTAACTGTTGTTGACTGCTTATGCATTAAAGAGGAGTCCATTATCTGTTGTCTATGTTGTCCCGGTATGGATGTCTAAGTTGAGAATAATCAAAAGCGAGAAATCCAATGCGAGCTTTCTCCTTGGACCTTTGTACAGGCGGCATAGAGGTACCCCTTTGTGACACTTGGTTGAAACATATGCTATGCAATGATAATCCATGTTAATCCAAGCTAATTAGGACAAGGTGCGAGCACTATTGGTATACTATGAATAGGCTTGCAACTTATAGGATGTCTTATACATAACGCATATGATTTATTACTACCGTTGACAAAAAAAAATCTATGTTTTCAAAATGAAAAGCTCTAGCACAAAAATAGTAATCCATGCTTCCCTCTGCGAAGGGCCAATCTTCTACTTTATTGTTGAGTCAGTTTACCTGTTCTCTCTATCTCAGAAGCAAACACTTGTATCAACTGTGTGCATTGATTCTTGCATGTTTACCTATTGCACTTGTTATATTACTTTGTGTTGACAATTATCCATGAGATATACATGTTGAAGTTGAAAGCAACTGCTGAAACTTATATCTTCCTTTGTGTTGTTTAAAATCTTTCTACTAAGAATCTATTGCTTTATGAGTAACTCTTATGCAAGTCTTATTGATGCTTGTCTTGAAAGTACTATTCATGAAAAGTCTTTGCTATATAGTTCATTTGTTTACTCATTGTCTTCACCATTTCTTCGAATCGCTGCATTCATCTCATATGCTTTACATTAGTATTGATCAAGATTATGATAGCATGTCACTTCAGAAATTATCCTTGTTATCGTTTACCTACTCGAGGGAGAGTAGGAACTAAGCTTGGGGATGCTTGATACGTCCCAAACGTATCTATAATTTCTTATGTTCCATGCTACTTTTATGATGATACTCACATGTTTTATACACATTATATGTCATTTTTATGTATTTTCCGGCACTAACCTATTGACGAGATGCCGAAGAGCCAGTTGTTGTTTTCTGTTGTTTTTGGTTTTAGAAATCCTACAAAGGAAATATTCTCGGAATTGGACGAAATCAACGCACAGGGTCTTATTTTTTCACGAAGCTTCCAGAAGACCGAAAGGATTACGAAGTGGGGCGACGAGGCGACGCCACGCCAGGGCCGCGCGGCCAAGGGTGGGGCCGCGCCTCCCTAGCGTGTGGCCCCCTCGTGTCGCCCCTAAACCTACCCTTCCGCCTACTTAAAGCCTTCGTCGCGAAAACCCCAGTACCGAGAGCCACGATACGGAAAACCTTCCAGAGACGCCACCGCCGCCAATCCCATCTCGGGGGATTCAGGAGATCGCCTCCGGCACCCTGTCGGAGAGGGGAATCGTCTCCCGGAGGTCTCTTCATCACCATGATCGCCTCCGGATCGATGTGTGAGTAGTTCACCCTTGGACTATGGGTCCATAGGAGTAGCTAGATGGTTGTCTTCTCCTCATTGTGCTATCATGTTAGATCTTGTGAGCTGCCTATCATGATCAAGATCGTCTATTTGTAATGCTACATGTTGTGTTTGTTGGGATCCGATGAATATTGAATACTATGTCAAGTTGATTATCAATCTATCATATATGTTGTTTATGTTCTTGCATGCTCTCCGTTGCTAGTAGAGGCTCTGGCCAAGTTGATACTTGTGACTCCAAGAGGGAGTATTTATGCTCGATAGTGGGTTCATGCCTCCATTGAATCCGGGACAGTGACGAGTAAAGTTCTAAGGTTGTGGATGTGTTGTTGCCACTAGGGATAAAACATCAATGCTTTGTCTAAGGATATTTGTGTTGATTACATTACGCACCATACTTAATGCAATTGTCCGTTGTTTGCAACTTAATATCGGAAGGGGTTTGGATGATAACCTGAAAGTGGACTTTTTAGGCATAGATGCATGCTCGGGTAGCGGTCTATGTACTTTGTCGTAATGCCCCGATTAAATCTCATAGTACTCATCATGATATATGTATGTGCATTGTTATGCCTTCTTTATTTGTCAATTGCCCAACCGTAATTTGTTCACCCAACATGCTATTTCTTATGGGAGAGACACCACTAGTGAACTCGTGGACCCCGGTCCATTCTTTACATCTGAAATACAATCTACTGCAATACTTGTTCTTTACTGTTCTTCGCAAACAAACATCATCTTCCACACTATACATCTAATCCTTTGTTTACAGCAAGCCGGTGAGATTGACAACCTCACTGTTACGCTGGGGCAAAGTACTTTGATTGTGCAGTTCCACGTTGGCGCCGGAATCCCTGGTGTTGCGCCGCACTACACTTCGCCACCAACAACCTTCACGTGTTCCTTGACTCCTACTGGTTCGATAACGTTGGTTTCTTACTGAGGGAAAACTTGCTGCTGTGCACATCACACCTTCCTCTTGGGGTTCCCAACGGACGTGTGTCTTACACGCCATCAATACGTCTCCAACGTATCTATAATTTCTGATGTTCCATGCTAGTTTTATGACAATACCTACATGTATTGCTCACACTTTATAATGATTTCATGCATTTTCCGGAACTAACCTATTAACAAGATGCCGAAGTGTCAGTTCCCCTGTTTTCTGCTATTTTTAGTTCCAGAAAGGCTGTTCGGGCAATATTCTCGGAATTCGACGAAACAAAAGCCAAACATCTTATTTCACCGAGACGGACCAGAACACCGAAGGGGAGCCGGAGAGGAGGCCTAGGGCCCCCAGACCACAGGGTGGCGCGGCCTATAGGGGGGGCGCGCCAGCCTATGGGGAGGGAGCCCCCTGGCTCCTCCGACTCCGCCTCTTCGCCTATATAACCCCTCGCGACGTAAAAACCCTACACCAATTGACGAAACTCCAGAAAGACTCCAGGGGCGCCGCCGCCATCGCGAAACTCCGTTTTGGGGGACAGAAGTCTCTGTTCCGGCACACCGCCGGGACAGGGAAGTGCCCCCGGAACCCATCTCCATCGACGCCACCGCCTCCATCATGCTCCGTGAGTAGTTCCCCCATGGACTACGGGTTCTAGCTGTAGCTAGTTGGTACTCTCTCTCCCATGTATTTCAATACAATGATCTCATGAGCTGCCTTACATGATTGAGATTCATCTGATGTAATCGGTGTTGTGTTTGTTTGGATCCGATGAATTGTTACATTATGATCAGTCTATCTATATAAGTTTGTGAATTTATTGTTGCTGCAATCTTGTTGTGTTTAATGCTTGTCACTAGTGCACGAGTGGCATGATCTTAGATTTAAGCTCTATAACTATTGCTTAGATTGTATCTACAAGTTGTTAGCACATATTGTTGTCCGGAACCCGAGGCCCCAAAGTGACAGAAACTTTACAACGTTACAAAGAACTTCAGGACATTATCGCTATTCTTGGGTTGGATGAATTATCGGAGGAAGATCGTTTAACTGTAGCAAGAGCAAGAAAAATTGAGCGTTTCTTATCACAACCATTCTTTGTGGCAGAAGTTTTTACCGGTTCCGCAGGAAATTGGGACAACCGGAGGGGAAGGCTGTGATATGAGGATCACATGTTTTCACCAAGTGTTAATGCTTTGCTCCGGTGCTCTATTAAAAGGAGTACCTTAATTACCAGTAGATTCCCTTGAGGCCCGGCTGCCACCGGCTGGTAGGACAAAAGATGTTATGCAAGTTTCTCATTGCGAGCACGTATGACTATATATGGAAAACATGCCTACATGATTAATAATCTTGATGTTCTGTCTTAATGCTTTTAATCCTTGATACGTCTCCGACGTATCGATAATTTCTTATGTTCCATGCCATATTATTGATGATACCTACATGTTTTATGCACACTTTATGTCATATTCGTGCATTTTCTGGAACTAACCTATTAACAAGATGCCGAAGAGCCGCTTGTCGTTTTCGCTGTTTTTGGTTTCAGAAATCCTAGTAACGAAATATTCTCGGAATTGGACGAAATCAAGACCCAGGGTCCTATTTTGCCACGAAGCTTCCGGAAGACCGAAGAGGAGTCGAAGTGGGGCCACGAGGGGCCGCCACCACAGGTCGGCGCGAAACCCCTAATGCGAAAAACCACGATACGGAAAACCTTACTGAGACGCCGCCGCCGCCAATCCCATCTCGGGGGATTCTGGAGATCTCCTCCGGCACCCTGCCGGAGAGGGGATTCATCTCCCGGAGGACTCTACACCGCCATGGTCGCCTCCGGAGTGATGAGTGAGTAGTTCACCCCCGGACTATGGGTCCATAGCAGTAGCTAGATGGTTGTCTTCTCCTCATTGTGCTTCATTGTTGGATCTTGTGAGCTGCCTAACATGATCAAGATCATCTATCTGTAATACTCTATGTTGTGTTTGTCGGGATCCGATGGATAGAGAATACCATGTTATGTTAATTATCAAGTTATTACATATGTGTTGTTTATGATCTTGCATGCTCTCGTTATTAGTAGAGGCTCTGGCCAAGTTTTTACTCTTAACTCCAAGAGGGAGTATTTATGCTCGATAGTGGGTTCATGCCCGCATTGACACACGGGACGATGTGATGAAAGTTCTAAGGTTGTGCTGTGTCGTTGCCACTAGGGATAAAACATTGATGCTATGTCCGAGGATGTAGTTATTGATTACATTACGCACCATACTTAATGCAATTGTCCGTTGTTAGCAACTTAATACCGGAGGGGGTTCGGACGATAACCTGAAGGTGTACTTTTTAGGCATAGATGCAGTTGGATGGCGGTCTATGTACTTTGTCGTAATGCCCAATTAAATCTCACTATACTTATCATGACATGTATGTGCATTGTTATGCCCTCTCTATTTGTCAATTGCCCGACTGTAATTTGTTCACCCAACATGCTTTTATCTTATGGGAGAGACACCTCTAGTGAACTGTGGACCCCGGTCCATTCTTTAATACCGAAATACAAATCTGCTCGCAATACTTGTTTCTACTGTTTTCTCTGCAAACAATCATCTTCCACACAATACGGTTAACCCTTTGTTACAGCAAGCCGGTGAGATTGACAACCTCACTCGTTTCGTTGGGGCAAAGTACTTTGGATTGTGTTGTGCGGGTTCCACGTTGGCGCCGGAATCCCCGGTGTTGCGCCGCACTACATCCCGCCGCCATCAACCTTCAACGTGCTTCTTGGCTCCTCCTGGTTCGATAAACCTTGGTTTCTTTCTGAGGGAAAACTTGCTGCTGTGCGCATCATACCTTCCTCTTGGGGTTCCCAACGAACGTGTGAAATACACGCCATCAATCCTATCAATTGCCCAACTGTAATTTGTTCACCCAACACTTGTTATTGGAGAGTTACCACTAGTGAAGATAGCTGGGAACCCCGGTCCATCTCTCATCGTCATATACTCGTTCTATATGTCATTGGAAGTAGTATCAACTATTTTCTCGGTGCCATTGCCTTCGTGTTACTCGTTACCGCTCGTCGTGTTATCGTTACTATTGCTCTCATATCACTGCTGCTTCACATCACCCCTGTTACTAGTGCTTTTCCAGGTGCAGCTGAATTGACAACTCATTTGTTAAGGCTTATAAGTATTCTTTACCTCCCCTTGTGTCGAATCAATAAATTTGGGTTTTACTTCCCTCGAAGACTGTTGCGATCCCCTATACTTGTGGGTTATCATACACCGGCGAGTATCTTCGCATTGGACAAGATACAACCACGGGGTCCGGCCGTAGGTTTGCAAAATTGGTCATCCGGTTGTATGGTGATGTGTATCTTCGAGCACCCAACGAGTAAGATACAAAGAGATTGATGGAGATGAATCAAAAAAGGGGATGGCCGGGGATGCTTGGTAGTCTTGATTGCATGCATTGGACATCGAAAAATTGTCCAAAGGCATGGCAAGGCATCTATTGCGGTAAAAGCCATGATGCAACCATTGTGCTTGAGGCCGTGGCATCGGAGGACACATGGATTTGGCATGCATTTTTTGATTTGCCGGGCACACTCAATGATATCAATGTGCTCAATAGGTCGGCTTTGTTTGCAAGATTAGTTTCTAGGGATGCTCCTACTTGCAACTACAAGGTCGTGAACAATGAGTACTCAATAGGATACTATCTCACCGATGGCATTTATCCCGAGTGGGCAACTCTTGTGAAGTCCATCAAAGAGAAAAATGGGGTGGCATTAACCAAAAAAGAGGCTCATTTCACCAAGGCACAAGAGGCAGCCCGCAAGGATATTGAGAGAGCTTTCGGTGTTTTGCAAGCAAGGTTTGCCATAGTTTGGGGTCCAGCTCGTTTTTGGGACAAAAAAAACCTTGGAGAACATCATGAAATGTTGTGGATTCTACACAACATGATCCTCGAGGATGAGAGAGGGTTAAACCTGCCTTGTTTCTATGACAATGTTGGTACCCGTGTGCAACCGGAAAGAAACAGTTCTCGCGTACAAGCTTTTCTTGAAGCACATCGTCAGATTGAGAATGAAAAGACTCATGCCCAGCTCCGGGATGATCTAGTAGAGCACCACTGACAGTTGGATGGGCGGCGCCAAGGCCAATGATCTACCTTTGTTTTACTTTTCTATGTCCTATTTGATTCGAAATATTATTGTTATTTGCAAAAACATTGTTGTAATAACTTGAATGATTTTATTATGTGCTTCAAAGTACTATTCGGTGTTGTAATAATAATTAGAATGATTATTGTTTCCTTCAAACTGTTATTGAGATGATGAAATTTTTGATATGTCATATGACAGTTTGAAGGGTTGGGGCTGGGGCAATTCCGTTATAAGGGTTGGGTTTGAGGGTTCTAGTCTTTGCCCCAGTTTTTCAACCTCTAAAAGTGCCAAAAAAATACCCATTCTCAACCCTTAAAATAGTTTGAGGGTTTGATGGTTTAGGGGTACTACTAGTGATGCTCTAAGGCACGATTGGTAGGTGGCAACTCTTTTTGGGCTTGAGGGGGCCAGGCGTAGGGAGGCCTTGATCGGGTGGAACGGCCAAAAAACCAATTTCTCCATTTCATTTGGTTGCCCACACGATATTTTTATGCACAACGGAGTAATGGTAGCTGCACAACGGAGTGCCTGGTAGAAACTACCATAATTACCGATGCTCCACGAGTTAACCCAAAAAATTACAGCTCATGATGCATCACTAGTTTATCATCGGAGGGGTTAGTATATATACCACCTCCCAAAATATTACAGTCCAGGTATGAAGATTTCATCAGATCCTACCTAGTGGAATGGATATTAGGTGGGACACAACAGAAAAGTAGTAACAACACTAACAGTGGTGCTCGCGCATCCATGTCCTAAGACCGGTCCTCCTCTCGGGCCAATCATGGTAGCAAAGTCCGTGCCATCAGCCTTGTTGTCCGCAAGGTAATTGATTGCTAACATGAGGTTGTGCGGAGAGAAGGTGTCTGAGCCACTCACGTGGGATTGATCGAAAATTGACTTCATCTGCTGGTAGTTGGTAATGCGCATGTTCAACAAATCCTGGTGCTTCTGGGATTGGTAAGAATGAGAAGACAATATGTTAGTTGAGTTCATCAAAATAAAATGAACATGCTCAATAAAGAAGCGATATGCAAAGCACACCATGAGGTGTGATTTCAGCCACTCCTTGTCCATCATGATGGCATAGCTATCGCTGCAAAATGTCACTCATGGGACTTTCTTAACCTTGCACACCATTGCACACCTAGCTCTCCACTTCCTCATATGGTCGTACAGCTGAGAAGGGGAGATTGATACGCATGTGAAGTCAAAAACATCATTGCACACACTCTTGCGATATTGTTCCTTGAATCCGTGGCTACAATGAACCCCCCTTGACTAGTTCACAAATCGTGTTCATGGCGAACTATGATAGAGGTGCTCCCCACACCATATTTAGTTTGGGTGGAAAGAGAGATGGATGAGCTAGCGCCTTTAATTTTAGGCTCCATCCATGCCTAGATGGCTTGTTCATCAGATTGTGAGAAGGCAGGATGACCTACACAAGACAAATGAACCATGACATTTAGTTGTGCAGGGTTCACTGACCAACGCAAGCCATCATAAAAATGGTAATCATGGCATAGAAGGCTTACATTGAGCGGTGCAGGAGTAATCGTGGAGGTTGGTGAGCTGGATGGAGTGGAAGGCAGCACCACAGTGGTTGTGCTCGACGGAGTGGAGGGCATGACGACCTAAGGTAGAATTAACACTTATACTGTGGAACTGGTCAATCTATAGCTCTTCCTAAATCCACTAAGGTGGGTAAAAGTGGTTTCATACAATCTAAATTCACCATCTACAAAATTAATCTGCCACATGTACGGTTTGATCTACGCACGTTTACCCTGCGTACACATCTACCACATCCAGGGTTTCAGCTTTCTTACAGAGACCGGAAGAAGATCCAACAGAACAGAGGTCGGTAAAGATGGAGAAGGCACACCGGTGACGGCCACGACGGAGCTCCTCGTCATAGCCCGCGAAGAAGCTCCCGCCATCACCTTGGATCTCGGACGGGGAAGTTCTCGGCTTGGGAGGAAATAGCGGATTTAGATTTGGATGGTGAGAGTAGGGCTAAATAAGGGGCCAAAATAAAGCGGGCGGTGACTGAAAAACTCCCGGCGCTTTTTTGTCGCATGATGAGTACATTTTTGGAGTGTTTTTACTCTTTATTTCATATAAATATCCTTGTGTAGCAATATGAATTTTGTATTTCACTACTCTTTCACGCAACTTTTATGCTTGTTTTCACAGGATCTCAAAATATTAATGCAATGAAGAAATAGCAACAAAAACTATCATTTTGATGGTATTTTGACTTGATAAAATTCATCTAAGCACTTAACCACATGCCTGGGACAAAGTCGATGTCAGAGGAGAACTCGATGGTGATTACAGCGAGGGGTAGGAGAATACGACGACGATGGCGAAGGGGGCACGGCTGAGGTCGGGGCAGAAACGTGAGGCATGGCGGCGGTATTGCGATCCAAACGTGAAGTCCCGCTGCAATCACGCTCCCGTTATATCCTTGTTGCTAACAGAAGCCTACTTGCTCTTCAATGGCTGAAATGGAGAGATGATCTTAGATCGACCGGGCCTGTGTGTGAGTTTTTTTTTCTTAGCTAGCATGATTGTTAAATTGTATAAGCCCCTGTCGCCAAAAGTTGCTCACTTGGGACGCACGCACTTTTATTCTTTTCAGTACTCCCTCAGTTCCTTTCTATAGTGTCTATAAAGTTTTGGCATTGTTTCAGAATATAAGGTTGTAGCTTGTCTTTTTTTAATTACCCCCTCCTCGTTCAGCTCCCACACAACATGCGTGAGAAAAAATCCATACAAAATTGAAAACAATTAATTGAGATTCCTAATGCATGGCCCAACGATTTCGTAAAATTAGGCAGCAATGTTTTACTTTCCTTAATTGAACTTGGCTGCACATATATGAAAAATCAACAAGAGAGATTTGTGGAATTTGTTATGGTAAGTTAGGAAGATATGGATTTTCCAAATTTTACGTTGATCTCAAATCGTTCACCTAGTGGGTCTTGTGTAAAAAATATTCTTGCACTAATTTCCGTGCCAAAAAACTATAGGCACTATAGAATGGAACAGAGGGAGTAATAATTTGGCTGTGTACCCCTAGTAAGTGTACAAACTGGGGTAACAAACCTTCTGTTTCAACATAAAGATATTGGAAGTTTTAAATTTTAAATGAAAGGTAATGCAATAAAAATGTTGCTGCTTACAAGAAAATTGTTATCCTGATTTTTTAAAATCTAGATAGGAAATTTTACAGGTCAATTGGTGTACCTACAAGATCCATATAATCCATCCTCGATGTTTTACCCCATTAAAAAGATGGACAGTGATCTGGTGCCCGAACCTTTCTACGCATGGTTATTTCTACGAGAAAGAAGTACATTGTATCCATCCACAATACATCTGCTGCTCCATGGTTACTCAGCTAGGATCTTGGATTCTTCCTTGCTTGGAGAGGTAAAAACTGATACCATCTCTCTGGCAAGAGCGACATGCCCTGTTCTCTCTTCAGTTATTACCGCTGTAACACATTCGCGATAACATGTAATCCAAAAGAGCCCATCTCTACTCAAATTCAGTTGTCTTACATGCATGTTTCAACGCAACAATTTTAATTACGCCTGTATCGACCATACCGGTCGAGAGAGTATCTTACTCAGCGAAAAATTCCTCGTACTCACCTAAGAAGTATAATTAGTTAGGAACCTTTCACGGAACCACGCAAGAGACCAGGAGCCACACAAGGGCACATCCGCACATGTGGCTAAGTACGGTATATTCCAAGCTTGGCTTGCAGCTAGCCGCCTAGCTTCGCCTATATAAAGGAACTCCCAGAACCAGGCACTACAACTCGATCAGTACCAGTGTACCCATTCCCACGGCGAGTCAAGTACAAGGCTTAGCAACATGGCGAACGCCAAGCTCGTCGCAGTCGTGGCCACGCTCGTGATCTTCCTGGAGGTGTCATCCTGTGCCATGGCACGGCACCACGGTAAGCCGGACCCATGCAGTGGTGAGGACGATGGCTCCGTGCCAGGCCTGCTGCACAAGCACAAGAAGCCCGGCCACTGCCCGTCGCCAGGCGGCGGCGGTGGCACTCCTGGCATCATGACAGTGAATGGGTTCGAGAAAGGCGAGGACGGCGGAGGGCCGTCAGAGTGCGACGGCAAGTACCATAGCGACAAGACCTTGATTGTGGCGCTGTCAACACGGTGGTACGCCGGCGGGAGGCGATGCCACAAGCCGATCCGCATCACGAGCAAGCAAAACGGGCGCAGCGTTGTGGCCCGAGTGGTGGACGAGTGCGACTCCAACCATGGCTGCAAGGACAATATTGTGGACACCTCTCAGGCCGTGTGGGATGCCCTTGGGCTCGACAGCAACATTGGCGAGGTGCCAGTCACCTGGTCCGATGCATGAAAATGGTCACGGTTTTATTTATAACCTGAGGCCTTATGTTTAAAAAACCCACAGCGAGCGGTGGAGGCCACTGGGACGTAGCGGTCGCGAGTCAAGCTAAGCGTCAAGTCGTTAGTGTCTCTGCTAATCTCGATGAGTATAAGGTCGAGCAGCAGAATAAATAAAATAGGGTCCCAATAAACTACTACTAGTATGGATGATAGTGCGGATTTATCATCTTGTAAGAGAATCACACTTTATGTAATGCACTTGTCGTTTTCAGTCTCAGTTTGATTGTTGATGTTAATATGTTGGGTTGTGTACTTTTGATTATCTTTTATCAAATGGAAATGGATCTGTAAATCAAAAAAAGAAATGGTGGTTTAGGCCTAAAAATTCTATTTAAATTCAATATCAGCTTGATGTGCAAGTGGTGGTGAAAACTAGAATATAGATCTGATCCTTAGCAGAATATTATGAGGAATAAATACATTAGAAATGAGGGTGTGTTCCATACCAAGGGCAGACCTGGAGATTCTCCACTCTGAACAAATATATTACATGTTAAAGAGTTGTATCTACGTGGGAGAAGGATGCAGGTCGGAAATGGCAGATCAACAAGCTTTTGGGCTGATGCTTGGTGTGATCAATGTCCTTTAAAAGATAGATTTCCTGACATTTATAATATTAGTGTGGAACAGAAAATCACGGTTGCAAAGGCATCTTGGGTAGTTGGGTTGGAGATTCACTCTCAGGAGATGGATAACACCTGATTTAGCTATGATCTTGATGCAAACTGCACTCACTGATGAACGATAAGTCCTAGAAATGGTCAAAAGGAGGCAGTAGGTTGGACAAAACTTTCAAACATTCATGGAAGAGTAAAATCCCTCTCAAAATCAAAGTTTGGTTGTGGCTCATCTGACATAATGCTATTGCAACAAAAGATAACTTGTTGCGGCGCAATTTATCTAGAAATTCTCTCTGTCTGTTCTTCAATAAGAATGAATCCAATAATCATCTGTTCTTTGACTGCCCAGCTGAGAAATTTGTTTGAAGCTATGTGGGTCAAGTTATTGGAGCTTCCTGAAGACCTGGGTCTTTCACTCAATTTTTTTGGTGGTTCCTCCAATTTCTTTCTGCCAGTCGTAACACTCAGATTGCGGGGCGTCCTGCCATTTGCTGGACAATCTGGAAACTCGAAAATAAAGCTTGTTTTGAGAACAAACTAATAAAAACTCCTCTTGAACTAATTAGTTATTCTACTATCTTCATAAAATACTAGACATGTTTGCACAATGAGACGGATGATGATGCCATCCGCGCCAGAGCTGTCATTCTTCTGACACTTGCTCTTGTTGCTGGTGATGCAAATGCTAGTCGTTCTTCTACTGGACATCCCCTCTCCTTGAGAATGCTGGATGTTCGAAGTAGTGACGGTGGCGCTAGCAAGATGGAAACCGAAGATGATGATGATGCAAGTGATTAATCTCTGGGATGGTTGTCTCTGGTTCTGAATGTTGCTCTCTGTTATCTCATGCTCTTGTTTGCTTTCTGTAAAATGTGTTAACATCCAAACTCCTCATATGAACGCTAGCAGTAGGTGGCGATTTACTTTCTTTTGCACTTGCTATGGATGCTTTTGACCGTTTGGCTGGATGATGTGTATTTCGTTGTCGTCATGGTACTGAAATTCGATCCTTGGGATCGCTTGGAAAAAAGATAAAAAAAACTAAATATGAGACCTTGCTACATGATTTCTCTTTAATATGCAAGCATGCGATGTCCTTAGCTTTCCATGTCAGCAATTTCCATCTAATTTACTTTTTTCTATTATTTATCTGAAAAATCCACGTTCTCTAATCATTCTTAATGTTTTACATACCGAGCGTGCACCGTTCATCTCCACGGCATTTCCGCTCCATCTCTTCCATTCATGGGTCTTTACATCACCTCCACTACGCACACCGCTTACTGACTTCCTTTTCGCTATTATGAAAGTATCCAATCCGTGGAATCCCCAACATCTTCGGCTCCGGCCAATTTGCTCAAGCAGTGAAGAATTCCAGCATATCGCAGCATATAGTTTCCTGTCTTGTCTCCACGAATCAGAGATTTGTCTTCCACCGTGTCAGGATGTACGGTTGTACCAAAGCAGCATGGTCATGCCGGAGTCCAGCCTCGGGCATCTCCGTGCCGAGCTCTGCTGGCCTACATCCAGCCTTATTCAGCCTCGGGCGTCTCCGTGCCGCGCCTCCTAGCAAGTTGTCCGCAGCGGCGGCCACACAAATCCGTGGCATATTCGGGCTTTATTAATTCCCCATGGATATGTATTGTTAATTTTCTTTGATAGCAAGATTCCTGCTCTCATCTTTCATACGGTGGTGTGCATTGGCAGTATCAGCCTATCTGATCACTTTGCTGCGTGTCAAATGCGCTCGATAGAATTCACCGAAATTGGTAAGAAATATTGGTTGTTCCATATTGCATACTTTCTCATGTCCATCCATATATTCTATAGTATAGCACACATCACATTTCAATTTGCATATGCACATGAATAGTTTATTAATTGTTTTATCTATGCAGGTCAAGATGATGTACCTCTTAACCTCAGTAAGTTGCTTGCCTTTTATAACTAACTGTCAAGAAAAATTTAGAGGGCACAACAATAAGTAATTTATTACTTGGTAGATCCTATAAAACCTTTGTTTTCCGCATTGCCTCCTTGATATATCATAATTATGATTATGGAAATGTGGGTATTCAGGTGGAAAGCCCAAACTGTGTGCAAGCGAAAATCTTTGGCATAACTATTTGTTCTTTTCCTGAGTTTGCCAAAGGCAAATCATGTTACATTCTAATTTGAGTATAAACTTTTATACTGAACTTATGTAATTATATGTATTTTTATATTATTTTATAACTAAAAAAGGTTAATTCAGGTTAGTCTCTAAATACATTTTCTATTTTCATCTTCCAGCTGAGTACTAACATAGTACTAGATGTCAACTCTTTATGGACTTGAGGTAGCTGACTGTGTTGATATGAATGCTTTAAAATAATTAAAACAATGTCATGTTTCTTTGTGCAAATCTTTCTTGGCAAGAAGTCGTGTATGAACTGCATTTGTCTCCTTTTGATTCATGGCAGAGCATTATCAATTTAAGGATAATTGGAGGAGACGGTACCAGTACCATACTTACAGGAGAAGGCAAACTACTTTGAGAAATTATGTTGTTTGGTTTCCTACATCCATATAACGAGGACAAGTAGTTATGGTACATGTAGATTCAGATTTCTAATATTTGTATTTGGTCTCAAATCTTCTGGCAATTATGGATATGGAGAAGAAAAAGACTCAAGGCGTTTTATTGCCATTAGAAATCTGAATCTACATACAAATATCCATATTTGGCTGCAATAGCCGCACGCCGCCTACGGCGCCGCAACCACCACCGCAGCCACAACCGCTGCCCGACGCAGACATCGACTCCGATGACTCTGTTGACCCACGGTTCGACGAGTGGCACGAGGCGTACGTAGCAGACGCAGAAGCTGAGGCGGCGGAGGAGGCGGCGCAGTGAGGTGAGCAGCAGCAGGTCCCCGGTGACCCGGAGCAGGCGACGATCTTGGGCTCCTTGAACGAGCAGCGCTTCCGGAGGCTGAAGGAGTAACAACGCGAGTTCATCAACAACGCAACCAACTTCGAGCACGCCGTCGAGATCTCGCGCCAGCGGGCGGCCACGGAGGAGGCGGGACTTCTCCTCATGGCGGCGGAGCGACGAAAGCTCCATGAGCTGAACGGCCAGCGCCAGGCCGAGGCGTTCGCCCGCGATCAAGCGAGGCTCGCCCAGAACAAGGAGTCTCACCGATGGCTGACATCATTGAGGGGACAGCGCCGCCCGCAAGCTCCTGCGTCGCCGGCGTCCATGCTCCACCGCCAGATGCGTCAAGCAAGGGCAGAGAGGTGGGCATGGACGCATGCGGCAAAGGGGAAGAACGACGACGAGGCAGGCCCGTCACGCGCCCCAACCGACGGCCAGTAGATTAGGGTTCGAAGTTTAAGTTTTATTTAAGTTTAAATTTGAGTCACTTTTGTATAAAACTAGTTAATATTCGTATGAATTTCGTTTTTAAATGTTATTTACATTTGAATTTCTATTGGGGCTACCGTATGGAGGACGCCGGTGTGGAAACAGAATCTTCAAATAGAGGATACAGTGCCGGCGCCCCTGCCGCGCCTATTTGAGAGGCGCTGGTGGGATGCTCTAAACCATTCATTATAACTCCATTTTTTTTATGTGCCCGCAGCAACAACGTTCTCACCATGACAAGCGTCGTTTTCTTGGAGCTCAACACATCACGCCACCCTGGAAATTTAGTTAAGTACATAGCAATCAAATTTGATTGTGTATTTTGGCTGAAGTTCCAAACCATACCTTAACTGATAGCGACCTAGCTCAGTTAATAAATCCTTCGCATAAATCAGCCTGGAATTTTCACAACTGCCGAGCTGTGATCGATGAAGCCGACGGAAGCATATATGAATTAGTAATCACCGATGTACGATTAAGACACTTGGAACGTTAATTGATAGTATCTCACAACGATTTTTGGAACTAGGCTGATCCTCTCCTCCCATTTTCATCAAAAAATACAAAAAGAAATCCGTAGTGTTCGGCTGAAAGACAAAATAAGTAACAAGAGAAGCATATTCTCAAGGGATTAGATTTAACTTTTACATCATCTGATGCTTGAGTAAGAACCAAGACAGGGCATTTTTTCTTCTGTTTACCTTGAGTTGTCGCTATTGTGAGCTGAAGTAACATATATCCCGGATTTATTCTGCATGTTGGAACTACATTCCTAAGGCTACTCATAGTGGGGAGTAACATAAGATGATGTCATGCATAAGTTAGTAGTCCATAGTGCAAAGTAACTTAAAGGTGGTATCATGCAAGTCTTATTTATTAATTTGTAAACTCATTTTATCTTGGGGTGTGATGTTATGGTAACATAGCTAGTTACCACCTCCTCTTCATTCATTTATTGTTATGTCATGTCACCAAAATACCTTGGAGTGTGTGATGTTAGTGCATAGTATCATATATATACTAGTATCATGCATATGATACTTGTCTATGATACTATCTCTCTAGTGGGTGGTATTATAGAGTAGTATTATAACCTTTTAAATTTATTGTTTTGTAGAATCCTAATGTAAATCTATGTACAAGATCTATTTAGCATTTACTTTTCTCGTAACGTGCGCTATGATACAGTATCCACCTACTACCTCCATACCGGATGAAAGGGCAATTACGCATTTCGAGAAACAAGTTTGACTACTAATTTGGTCAATAAAATATAAGATATATATTACAAAAATTATATTATTGAAAACATTTTTTGAATACGAATCCAACGGTATAATTTTTGTGGCATATATCTCATATTTTGTTGACCAAATTTATAGTCAAACTTGTTTCTCGAAATGCGTAATTGCCCATTAATCCGGTATGGAGGTAGTAGTACTCAAATCCTATCTCTCCTCCTTAATTAGATGCCACATCATCATTTTTGTGAACCTGTGATGCATGATACCACTTATGATACTAGCACTATATATGGCCAGCCTAAGTTACACTCACTATGAGCAGTCTAAGTATTTGCTTGCCCCCGTTAAGCATTTGTCGCGGTTTAAGAACATTATTACTTATCACCTAGATCTTTCGATAAAGAAAGAAAGCAATATTACTCACACAGATAAGCATATCATTCTAGTCTTCGATATTGATGCTACAGCTAAGCATACATGGTTCGAGTCATGCTTTATTAGACCAAGCAAGGAAAATCAACAAGGCGACTCTTTCAACTAAGATTTTCATAACTTCATTAATCTCGTAGATTAATGCATGTATACATGGATATATATATGATCACAGTTCTCCCGTGCGAACCTTGAACAGAAAGATCTCGTTTTATTGCGTACTCCATCATCAGCCGAGAGGAAGTACGTAGATGGAAATATAAAAAAGACACATTGCGACTTGCGAGTGCCCTCCCGGCCCGAGCATGCAGGGCCTATTATTCACCGGTAGGTGCATGGTTTTAGGAGTCTGACCATGTAACGGGCACCTCACCGATGTTGGTGTCGAGCCCAAGTGCGTTCCACACAGCGACAGAGGTGTCTACAATGTTGTCCTTGCAGCCGTGATTGCTGTCGCACTCGTCCACCACGCGCGCCTGCACGGTGCGCCCGTTTTGGGTGTTTGTGATGCTGATCATCTTCTGGCACCGAATCCCGCCTGCGTACCACCTAGTTGATAGCGCCGCCAGCATCTCCTTGTTGTTGTGGAACTGGCCGTCGCACTCTGCTGGCTCGCCCTCGCCGCGCTCGAACCCATTCAAGGTCATCGTCGCCGGCATTTGGTCAATCGCCAGTGCACGCGTCGACCCATGCAGCAGGATCACCACAATCACGGCTAGAGCTGCGACCTTAGCGTGCGCCATTGCTAGGCCTAATTAGCTAAGCTCCTGCAGTCCTGCTTCTCAGGCTTGCATGCGCTAGAGACTTGCTCGTGGGTGCTTTTGGCGACTGATTCAGGTGGCCTATATAGACGAGCGTCGCTGTCTCTCGTGCATCGCTTCTTGTTTCAGAACTGCGACACTAGCCTAGCTTATTCCTTTTCCTTTGACGAGCTCGATACTCTCGATCGATATGGGACTAATTAACGGCTTGTTTTGGGGGCTATTTTAACTTGCTTTCAGGACACTTGTGTAGTTGTGTGTGGTGTAAAACGATGTGTTTGGATTTAATGGTGATGCTAAGTATTGCAGCGGTAATACCCGAGCGAATGGCAACTGAGCAGGTCGCCCGTGCCGGAGTTGACAGCAATTCTTACTCCATGTGAAGCTATAAAATAACAATCTCAAGCTTATTACATGCGCATCAAAAAATTTCTTATAGAATGGCATCACATCAGAAGTTGTATATGCAGCTCATTTTGGTGTATGAGGCACGATTGGTAGGTGGCAACTCTTTTTGGGCTTGAGGGGGCCATGCAGGGAGGCCTTGATCGGATGGAACGGCCAAAAAACCAATTTCTCCATTTTGTTTGGTTGCCCACACGATATTTTTATGCACAACGGAGGAATGGTAGCTGCGGTGTTTGGTTGAGTGCAATACACCACTCTACGAAAGGCTAAAGCTGGTTCGTATTGTTTGGTTGCAACATTACATAGTTATATGGTAACCTCTTCCTTGGATAAGTGAGCTTACCGAGCACATATCAGACAATGAAGATGACATAACTAGAACATAAGCAGTTGATCATAGGGAGTGGTAGTGCCTAATAGAAAGCTACCATAATTACCGATGCTCCACGAGTTAACCCAAAAAATTACAGCTCACGATGCATCACTAGTTTATTATCGGAGGGGTTAGTATATATACCACCTCCCAAAATATTACAGTCCAGGTATGAAGATTTCATCAGATCCTACCTAGTGGAATGGATATTAGGTGGGACACAACAGAAAAGCAGTAACAACACTAACAGTGGTGCTCGCGCATCCATGTCCTAAAATAGGTCCTCCTCTCTGGCCAATCATGGTAGCAAAGTCCGTGCCATCAGCCTTGTTGTCCGCAAGATAATTGATTGCTAACATGAGGTTGTGCGGAGAGAAGATGTCTGAGCCACACACGTGGGATTGATCGAAAATTGACTTCATCGGCTAGTAGTTGGTAATGCGCATGTTCAGCAAATCCTGGTGCTTCCGGGATTGCTAAGAATGAGAAGACAATATGTTAGTTGAGTTCATCAAAATAAAATGAACATGCTCAATAAAGAAGCGATATGCAAAGCGCACCATGAGGTGTGATTTCAGCTACTCCTTGTCCATCATGATGGCATAGCTGTCGCAGCAAAATGTCACTCATGGGACTTTCTTAACCTTGCACACCATTGCACACCTAGCTTTCCACTTCCTCATGTGGTCGTACACCTGAGAAGGGGAGACTGATACGCATGTGAAGTCAAAAACATCGTTGCACACACTCTTGTGATATTGTTCCTTGAATCCGCGGCTACAATGAACCCCCCTTAACTAGCTCACAAATCGTGTTCAGGACGAACTATGATAGAGGTGCTCCCCACACCATATTTAGTTTGGATGGAAAGAGAGATGGATGAGCTAGCGCCTTTAATTTCAGGCTCCATATCCATGCCTAGATGGCTTGTTCATCAGATTGTGAGAAGGCATGATGACCTACACAAGACAAATGAACCATGACATTTACTTGTGCAGGGTTCACTGACCAACGCAAGCCATCATAACAATGGTAATCATGGAATAGAAGGCTTACATTGAGCGGTGCAGGAGTAATCGTAGAGGTTGGTGAGTTGGATGGAGTGGAAGGCAGCACCACAGTGGTTGTGCTCGACGGAGTGGAGGGCATGGCAACCTAAAGTAGATTTAACACTTATACTGTGGAACTGGTCAATCTATAGCCCTTCCTAAATCCACTAAGGTGGGTAAAAGTGGTTCCATACAATCTAAATTCACCATCTACAAAATTAATCTGCCACATGTACGGTTAGATCTACGCACGTTTATCCTGCATACACATCTACCACATCCAGGGTTTCAGCTTTCTTACAGACCCCGGAAGAGGATCCAGCAGAACAGAGGTCGGCAAAGATGGAGAAGGCACACTGGTGACGGCCACCACCGAGCTCCTCGTCATAGCCCGTGAAGAAGCTCCCGCCATCACCTTGGATCTCGGACGGGGAAGTTCTCGGCTTGGGAGGAAATAGCGGATTTAGATTTGGATGGTGAGAGTAGGGCTAAATAAGGGGCCAAAATAAAGCGGGTGGTGACCGAAAAACTCCCGCCGCTTTTTCGTCGCATGATGAGTGCATTTTTGGAGTGTTTTTACTCTTTATTTCATATAAGGGAGCGTCTAGAGATCAGTCACCTGAGACTTAATAAGTCTAAGTCGTTGACATCAGTAGCTTATTAAGCCGTTGTACTAGTTTAATTTGGGCGTCCAGTTTTGCGCGTTTGTATTTTTCACTAGAAAAAATAATTTGTGCAACCATTTAAGATATAATAAAAATCTTAGTAGCACTTTACTTGTAACTGGAAAAAACTCAGTTGCAATCCACATGTAAGTGGAAATTCTTAGTTGCGATGCATGCGTAACTGGAAAGATCTCAATTGCAACCCACGTGTACGTGAAAATTCTTAGTTGCAACATATGCGTAACTGGAAAAATCTCAGTTGCAACGCTCATGCAATTGGAAAAAAAATATCTGTTGCAACCCACATGTAAGTGGAAATTCTTAGTTACGACGTGGGCGTAACTGGAAAAATTCTCAGTTGCAACCCACATGTATGTGGAAATTCATAGTTGCAACATATGCGCAACTAGAAAAATCTCAGTTGCAACGCTCATGCAATTGGAAAAACAAAAACAGTTGCAACTCACGTGTAACCGAAAAAACCTCAGTTGCAACCCACGTGCAACTGGAAATATGTCGTTTGCAACACACGCACAACTGAAATGCGCGGTAAGTGGTTCCATGGGAGAGAGAAAGACACCTTATAGATGGGAACCGTCACCACGAGCCCACTTCACAAAGCCCGCAAAAAACAAGTCAGGCCGCTTACACGTCGGGCCAACAACAACACAAACACACACAAACAGCCCAAAAGTCAGAGCACGAATCTACAAGCACAATATACGAATCTCCAAGCGATCGACTTAAACTTATTAAGTATAAGGCGCCTGATTTCCAGCAAATCCGTTATCGTTGTGTAGCAATATGATTTTTGTATTTCACTACTCTTTCACGCAACTTTTATGCATGTTTTCACAGGATCTCAAAATATTAATGCAATGATAAAATAGTAACAAAAACTATCATTTTGATGGTATTTTGACTAGATAAAATTCATCTAAGCACTTAACCACATGCCTGGGACAAAGTTGATGTCAGAGGAGAACTCAATTGTGATTACGGCGAGGTAGGAGAATACGACGACGATGGCGAAGGGGGCACGGCTGAGGTCGGGGCAGAAACGTGAGGCAGGGCGCGGTGTTGCGATCCAAACGTGGAGAAGTCCCGCTGTAATCACGCTCCCGTTATATCCTTGTTGCTAACAGAAGCCTACTTGCTCTTCAATGGCTGAAATGGAGAGATGAGCTTAGATCGACCGGGCCTGTGTGTGAGTTTTTTTTTCTTAGCTAGCATGATTGTTAAATTGTATAAGCCCCTGTCGCCAAAAGTTGCTCACTTGGGACGCATTTCGGCGCACTTTTATTCTTTTCAGTAATAATTTGGCTGTGTACCCCTAGTAAGTGTACAAACTGGGGTAACAAACCTTCTGTTTCAACATAAAGATATTGGAAGTTTTAAATTTTAAATGAAAGGTAATGCAATAAAAATGTTGTTGCTTACAAGAAAATTGTTATCCTGATTTTTTAAAAATCTAGATAGGAAATTTTACAGGTCAATTGGTGTACCTACAAGATCCATATAATCCATCCTCAATGTTGTACCTCATTAAAAAGATGAACAGTGATCTGGTGCCCGAACCTTTGTACGCATGGAGTCCTGCTCCGGTGCTCCCCCCTAACACAAGTTGAGAGGCTTTTTTTTCCAAACTTAGGCCCGCTGACCAATGTCCATCCAATGTATGTCTATCTAACGTTGTATATGATGCCCCCCATAGGGGGCTTCACAGAGATCAGCGCATGTGAACCGTTGATTCACTTTTACCAGCAAATCTTGGCCGTGCAAAATTTTCACTGTGTCGTCCAGGGCGCGAGGCCCTCGCCGCGGATCCGCATTATATCCATGGGTCACATAAGCCCGCCCGGCCCGGCATTCGCGCCTCGTCCTCCTCTCCGTGCGATGGCTCCCGCCGCCACCCCGCGCCGCCTCTCCCCTTCTCCACCCATCGCGCCGCCCTTCCGATGGTCCGCGCGCGCCGCCCTTCTCCTCCCGTCGCGCCGCCCCTTCCCTCGCCTACGCATGGAGATCTTCGACGGCGAAAGTGCAGCGCCGGCGGTGGGGGCGGTGGGAGGCACTGTTGGAGCTCTTCCCGGCGGTGTCGGGGCTTGGGGAATCAGCCGCATGCTGCCCACAACGGGGCGACCTCCTTCCTCCACCAATCCTGCGCCTCTCTCACTTGCCCCGTTTGGACAGAGCTGAGCTCAGCGGCAACGAGCGAAGAAGAGCACGCATCGGGCGCGGCCGCTGCCATTGAGGTGATGGGCGAGGTACGCGAGCGGGAGGGTCGAGGCCCGGCGGTGAGGTGGCCGGCGGGCGACGGCGCTGTGGCGACACCACGGCCAAGAATCGCGGCAGGAGGGGCGGGATCCAGGGAGGACATGCGGGATCTGCTCATGCCGGTCATCCTCTGCTTTGCTGCTTGCGCTGCTCCCTCCTCCTCATGGTTGCCTCGTCTCCCCCAGGTAGGAAATCAAGGGCTCCACTTATTCTCTTTTGTTTTCTTGATTCTCAGATGGATTCATCGGGTCTGCAAACTTTCTTTGTACCTGGTAAGTTCTAACCCTCTATTACTACTGCTTGCTTACCATTTGTGTACTTTCTTCCTGCCAAGGTAGTTGGTGCAAGGGTCTTGTTTGCTGCCTTGGGTTCGATCTGTATAAAAAATCCGGGTACACTTGCTAGATGCAAGTGCTGCTTTGCTGTGCAGTACAAAAAAAGATGGTTCATTGCTTCTGATGTTGTTTGTTGTTGATAGATGCAGTTGCTGGTACACAGTACAAGCAACTTTCCCCAACTGTTATGAATGTGCCTTCCCATTTAATTTTTGGATCAAGAAAGGAGGATGAGGATTCAAGAACCGTAAATTCACTTGAATAACAGAATAGGATTATGGCCCCTAGAAAAGTAACTGAGGGGGAAAATGGATCTTGACTAAATGCTAAAGCAAAGCTAAATATACTTGATAGCAAACAAAAAAGGGCTTCTTCAGATAATGGGTTTTATTTAACCAAGTGGACAATATTATTACAGTTCCCAAATCTGCAACACAAAACCTTTCTTCAGATAATAGGCTTTATTTAGTTAACTGGACAGGGTCACGCTTTTTTCAAGATTAAATAAAAGGCGGAGGTTCCTGTATACATGGTACTTTCCATTAATCGCTTCAGCCGTTGTTAGTAAAATTCCTGGTCACTTAAAAATGATAGTTTGCCTACTTATAGATGTGCTTTTGATCGTCTAGCAAGTAGTGCCTTCCATAGTTGCTTTCTGCTGAGCCCTTAGCATGCCACACATGGATCTATTCCCTTGCCCTCTTGCATTGGTAGGTGTACAGGCAGCTTGTATTTTGCAGGTTACACGCTTTCCTTCTTGCTGCTGTGTGAAACAGAATAAAAGGTCTGTTGAGACAGTTTGATGATGTGAATTTTTTTCTGCTTATACTGCCCAGTCAGCTGCTTGCCTGCTAAAAAGTTCCACCTTATCCATAAGTTTGGTGTGGGATATCTAATCAAGAAAAAAATAGCTGGGTGTGATTTAGAATGTATTTAGTGGGGGTTATGCTTTAGCTTTTACTAGATGTTATGAACTGACAGGACATGCTCGTCCCAAGCATAAATGTGTAAATCACCCCTTCCACATACGATTTGTCCTCTATTATGTCCACTATTTTTGTGTCAGATGTCATTTCCTTTTTGTTTTGCATATCTTTCACATCCAATAATTAGCCACTTATCAAGATATATTTTACCATGTCTTTGTTAATGAACTGCTAAATAATGCTAGGCAAGCTGGATGAAACACCGCAGAGGAAGAAACTAGGTGGAGGAGCTCACGTAGAGATGCACAACCTGAAGGGAGGAGGAAGGATATCTTTATCTGCTTCAACGTTGGAGGCAGGTGCTGGTCCATCCAAATAAGAAGGGGGAGATAGGAGAATGGCACTAGGACACGGGATTGATGTCGTCCTCAACCTCAAGAATAAGTCCACCTCTAGGTCGGTCCTCTTTCTCTCTCTCTAATCCCTGAAATTGTTTTTGTTTGTGTAGATTCTGTTTAGATATACCAACAAGGTATTCGACAAAAGTCCGGGCAGGTTTCCCTCTATTGATCTTTTCACTAAGAAAAGATGAAGAGGTTCTTGGATTCAGTACAGGTTCAATTATCTCTTTGCCTACATTTATTAGGAATCTAAATTAGTTATTATACTATTTCTAATACCCACTAATGGTTCGATCAACAAGTTAATTGAGCTCAAACTCTTGGTGGTGACTACCTTAATTTTTGCATACCAGATCCTTTTGTTAATGCCTACACGTTCACTTTAATGGTTTGCTAAACTATGGAGATTAATTATTGTACCTACTAAGATTGTTGTTTCATTTTTCAACATTCGATGGGGCATAGCGCGTCGTCGCCTAGATCGCAGAGATGGATGACAAAGAGGAGTAGCTGCTGGCCGCTGCCGTGGCATTCATGTTGTGACGCCTAGGCCCTGGAGATTGACAATGATGAGGAGTACATGTTATCCGTTGTCACTCCGCTTGTGTTGGGGCCAGCAGCTGAGGACCATTTGACCAATACCAAGGTATCATGGCTTCCTCCCATTTGCTTCAGATGTAGTCCCTTGGTCACTTCATTATTTATAGGATGTTCCCAACTCCACCTTACCTGGGTGTTTCTCTCTGCCCTATAAATTGGTGTATGCAGGTAAGGTGATTTTTTTGTCTCCTGATACTGTAACATGCCAATGACACTTATTTGACGTATCCTTGCTGTTCTATTCAAGTGTGGACAGAGACCAAGGAAAAAACATGTATGTGCTCATTCTTACCATCTATAAGAATCATCTACTTCATGTTATTTTACTAGGATTATTGCCTACCATTTTACTGCAGTTTTACATCACCATCTGGTATGTTGTCTATTGAGTTGGAATTATTGGTTGGTTAGCACCTATGCCTCGAGAAAATCCCATTTCCATGATTTCCATGATTTCGTCATTTGTTTTTTGTTAGGTGTGCTTAACCATTATAAGATCAGAGCTTTGAGCGCCGCCGTCGCTGGAGGAGCAACTGGTGGCTGTCGGGCGCAGCGCCGCGCATCGTGCCATACCCAGAGGAGTGGCTGGTGGAGCTCAGCCCATCCTGCACCTCTCCGATGTGTTTTGCTGGACTGCCTAGCCTCCTCCACCTCTTCATCATCACCAAGGACGCCGGCCAGCAACGAAACAATGGCCCTCCTCTTATCCTATGCTTCCTTTTTATATACATTTTATTACGTGGTTATTGACTTGCCTACTACCCTTCCTGCTGCACATGGTGGACACAAAATTAGAAGGACATACAGTGGTTATAACTACCACTGGCCTACAATTCTTAATCTGAATATTTGGTTGCACTGCCAGATCCATGCCTCCTCAAACACTTGCTTCGCCATATCTGATGTCTTCTTTGTTCTTTTCCATTTAAGTGCTTTTGGTTCCGAGTATTCTGTACTAGAAAGCATGATCCCAATTTAGTGTAGGTTTCTACTTTTTCGAAGTAATTTAATCCCATGGATTTCAGTACCATCTATTTTTTTTGCTTGCGTTACCACATAATTACCAATCCATTTCTTGATTTTGGTTCCGAGTGTTGTTTCTCCATTTTTTTTGAGGATGTAACCCCTAGCTAAGTAAAACTATCAGTGACCAACTGATTTATGGAGTACTAAAAAATGAGAATTCTTTGCTAATGCCTGTAATAATTTGGTAGAGCCATACATCTCTCACTAATAGTATGATTCTAGAATGTCGCAGCCGGAAACCACAATGCTTACACCTGCCTGTAAGCTGTAATAACTTATGGCTATCTTAGTCCCATGCTGCTGGTTTCGAGTTCTCGAGTGGCGCTGCTCGTGGCACATATTATTCTTAGTGAGACAGAATTATTTTGAAAATTAGCCACTTAAAAATATGTATTGTTCTATTCAGATATTGTATTTTAATTAGTCGTAGCCAATAAAAGCTGGATCGGCTAGGGTTCAAGTATTGTTTAGCATTATAAGTTTCAGCCGGTGCATATTGGATTTCTGAGCACATGCTAAATTTATGCCTAGACTGCTTTGATTGCTTACCAAGGATATGCGTATAGAAATTTCTGCACAGATGTTCTCTCAGTGTACTTCCATGTGCTTAATACTAATTAAAGTATGCAATAAATAAAGAGGTGCACCCCAAAAGAGGAGCAACTAAAGTGGTTCTTTTATACCCCATATGAGTAATATACAAATAGAGGTAAAGAGTAGTAGTAAGGAACTGGGACTAATAGAACAATTACTTCATATTTCTTGGAGTACTGTACCTTTCAAGTTGCTTTCCTTACGAGTTAGTTCTGCACTCGCTAAGTAAGTCAGTAGAATTAGTTTCGCACTTGCTAAGTAGTCCTAACTTTCATCTGCCAGTACTGCTAAAAATAGACTAACCATCCCTCTTGGAGATGCTTCTATTGTTCTCTTACAGAAAATGAACTTTCCTTAATATTTATAAGCAAGCATATTGGATAGCTTAGTCAAAGAATGATTTGCAAACTCCTGAGAGTAGGAAATAGGAAAAAAATCGTCCCGGGCTATAGCACACGAAGAATAAGACTAGAGAAAGCTAAAATAATGGTAGGTTGTCATTAAGACCTTAGTTCATTCTTCTTGCAATGAGTATACAGTATTTAGTTTCCTTACTTCGTCCATCGATTACGTATCTTAAATTCTTAATCACTCCAAGATCACAGTGGTCTCACCCGATAGTTTCTAATATGTGTTCATCATATTCTTGCTACACTCGCAAATATATCATTTGATTTCATATCAGAATCTGTACCACGCAGGTCACCATAAGTAGACATTTCATTCTAGAACAGTTTTTGCAGGTTCTTGGTGTTTGTATGTGCGACACGACAACAAGTGAAATGAGGACATAAGAGAAATTCAGGACGTCTGGAGAAGATTGAGGAAGCAATTGTAGACTAAGAACCATGCTGCGCTAGGCTGGTGGTTGCCGTGTATAAATTAACCCTGTACTACAAGAGTTTTATGGTGTCCATCTGCTGGCACACAACGTCTCCTGGTGTCGCCTTATCGCCGGTTTAGTCCCAGCTTCCACATCACCATTCTTGATGCTTCCACCGCAACAAGGTTCGTTCTCTATCTCTGACAGTCGCGATCTACGGTGGTGCCTCGCGAGATAAAAGACTGTTGTACAAAGATATTCGGTTTCCAAAGTTATTTATGCAGTTTATTATTGTCTTTTACGCGTACCGGACAGATGCCACTTCTTAAGCTGGTTATAGCCCGTCGTGCATATGTTTTTCAGGTTGTGTTCATGTCCTCCTCAGGTAAATATTCACCGCAGAAAAACTATAGACAGATATCTTAGTTTCTTACCACAGCTTCTATACTCCAAACCCTCCAATTTCAGCCACCTAAATTAATCAATCAAGGTTCCCCTTATTCTGCATCTATTGAAGAAATCACATTAGGGAGTTTTTGGTGGAAGTTGTTCAACAAAAAAATTTGGTGTCCATTACTTTGTTGTTTCAGGTATTGACTTTCTTCAATACAGCATGTTTCATTAGACATCAGTACTCTTTTTCTATTGATGTGAACTTGATACTATAAAAATAAACCAGGACCATATATATGAGGAAATATCAAAACATTCCTGTGTTCATGAGTTATTCATATTTTGGATTTTTGGCTGCATGTGTTCTGGTATGGCCTTATCATCTGCTTAGAAATATATTTAGTTAGCAACTCCATTGGCTCTGTTGTTCTTAATGTTGCTTTCATAAACAGGCATTGATGCATGCAAACTGAAGATTCCGCAAGAAAACTATGAACGGAATTGGCAAATATACTGGTTACTCTTGTTTCAATTGGGAAGCGTGCAAATTATTTGGTTCTTTGGAGTGTCTAATTCGTAGTTTCCTTTTGCGAAACAATAACAGCTACAGACTGCCTACAGTTGACTTCCACAGAAGCTGCAAACAGGTGCTCCCTAGAGCTTTATCATGGACTTAATCGTTGTGTTGCTGCTGGTCATGACTCTTGATAATGTTTTGGTTCAAAATCCTTCTGATGGACAAATAGACATTGATGGATAGTGCAGTTCCTGTTAAGTATAGTGCTCCTGGTTCTAAACAATGGATGCTAATGGAGGCTATTTCCTTGTGTTTGACTTTCTTTTAATGCCTCCATTAGATTTACTTTCATGGTATTTATTTTTAAGAAGCTATTACTTGCCAAAATTTTATAGTTGCCGGTTGCCCCATTACATACTCTGGGTGATATCCTTTGGACATTTTGTTTGTTTGAATAAAAAGGACATTTGTTACAAATACCAATATACTTGTGGGGTAAACATTGGATGCTCACTAAAAATTAATGGTAAGATAATTGTAAATAGTGTGTATGATTCCAAAGTCACATGGAATACAATGACTGCTATGTCCAGCATTACTATCTAGAATAAAATGATTGATATGAATCTGCAGTTCATAAAAATATTGAAAAATAATTTTACTTGATCACATGGATTGCTATGAGCTTTGAACCAGACCTTTTTTTGGTAGTATGAAGAGTACTTGCTAAAACAGACGTAGATGTGATATATTTTGCATATTATTTAGATCCTTGCGACCTTGCCTCACTGCCATTGCCTTTTGGTCCGTTTCTTCCCTAGGTTGGAATTGAGGTAGAGCGTGTCGGAGAATGGGTCTGCTAGCTCAGATGGAGAAGCAAGGTAAGGTGATTCCATTGCCACCAACTGATTTCTTTCATGCTTACCCAACAAAATCTGTTATGCTTTTCTACAATATTGACATTGGTTTTCTTATATTTTGATGTACATGGGACAATTTTTCCTAAAGATATTGAATGAATGTAGCATAGAGGGTGTATGGGGCAATCTTCCCAAATTCTCTACTGCGTTTCAACATGTACGATCCTTCGATCTTGGTTTTAATCTTCTCTATTCAGATGTATTTGTTGCAATAGTGGATCCAAGTACCTTTTTTACTTAGGGATATGTTCTCACCGCATTGGTTAAATAGGGTTATCATGCGGAGCTAGAAGAACACATCATTTCATATATTGTTTTGGTGTAATCAAAGTAGAATGATTACCTCAAGGTGTTTCCCGTGAACATAAATTATTTATGTTGGTCTGATGAAAGTGAAGTTTTAACTGACCACCAGTAAGTTTTATTTTCCAGTTTTACCACTTCCTCTTGGGTGATTTGTCTTCTAATGTTTCTTTTTTCGAAATGGGGGAATTTTCAACCTCTGCATCAATCGACGCATACAATTTTTTATTACATTATTGGAGCAAAGTCTCACAAAATAAGCACTAGCATTTTCTCGAATCGTATGTGACTAAATCATTTCAAGAACCTTTACATATTTATCCATGTACAACAAACTTTTATTATTATTATTATTATTATTATTATTATTATTATTATTATTTAGCAAGTGTTATTTTAGATACCTTCAAATGAATCTCTTTATTTTTCTAGGTTTTCGTGCATGGATCAGTACAAGCTACCCAACATTTCACAGTACATTGAGCAAAGACCTCAGGCTTGCATGGTCCTTGTGTATAAGAAACAATTGATATAGCATCGGATTTATGTGCTTAGTAGTTTTGCTGATTCTGCATCTTTTATAATTCTCAATAAAATATGTGTCACCGTTATACAAAATGTACATTGGTACGAATTTCACGGGGTCGTGCGCCAAGACGCACATCTAAATCTAGTATGTATAGATAAGGTATTTCCGTTCTGATTTGGGGACAAACTGGTGGGGCGACGTATGTGAAGATGTCCACGACCATTTTATATGTCTTGCCTATTTTGTACACGCACATCACCGTAGTAGTACACTGTACGTACAAGACAACGCGGACCATACGGGGCTCTAGAAGGTCGTACGTACATATCAGATTTTTAAATTTTACGATCATAACACTGCTTACGAAAGGATATGAGAAGATCTAAACCGTCCTTATTTTTGACGCGGCCTAACATTTGCCAGGGGGAGCACCGGAGTAGAAGTGAGAAAGAAGTACATTGTATCCACCCACAATACATCTGCTGCTCCATGGTTACTCAGCTAGGATCTTGGATTCTTCCTTGCTTGGAGAGGTAAAAACTGATACCATCTCTCTGGCAAGAGCGACATGCCCTGTTCTCTCTTCAGTTATTACCGCTGTAACACATTGGCGACAACATGTAATCCAAAAGAGCCCATCTCTACTCAAATTCAGTTGTCTTACATGCATGTTTCAACGCAACAATTTTAATTAGGCCTGTATCGACCATACCGGTCGAGCGAGTATCTTACTCAGCGAAAAATTCCTCGTACTCACCTAAGAAGTATAATTAGTTAGGAACCTTTGACGGAACCACGCAAGAGACCAGGAGCCACACAAGGGCACATCCGCACATGTGGCTAAGTAAGTACGGTATATTCCAAGCTTGGCTTGCAGCTAGCCACCTAGCTTCGCCTATATAAAGGAACTCCCAGAACCAGGCACTACAACTCGATCAGTACCAGTGTACCCACTCCCACGGCGAGTCAAGTCCAAGGCTTAGCAACATGGCGAACGCCAAGCTCGTCGCAGTCGTGGCCACGCTCGTGATCTTCCTGGAGGTGTCATCCTGTGCCATGGCACGGCACCACGGTAAGCCGGACCCATGCAGCGGTGAGGATGATGGCTCCATGCCAGGCCTGCTGCACAAGCACAAGAAGCCCGGCCACTGCCCGTCGCCAGGCGGCGGCAGCGGCGGCGGCACTCCTGGCATCATGACAGTGAATGGGTTCCAGAAAGGCGAGGACGGCGGAGGGCCGTCAGAGTGCGACGGCAAGTACCATAGCGACAAGACCTTGATTGTGGCGCTGTCAACACGGTGGTACGCCGGCGGGAGGCGATGCCACAAGCCGATCCGCATCACGAGCAAGCAAAACGGGCGCAGCGTGGTGGCCCGAGTGGTGGACGAGTGCGACTCCAACCATGGCTGCAAGGACAATATTGTGGACACCTCTCAGGCCGTGTGGGATGCCCTTGGGCTCGACAGCAACATTGGCGAGGTGCCAGTCACCTGGTCCGATGCATGAAAATGGTCACGGCTTTATTTATAACCTGAGGCCTTATGTTTAAAAAACCCACAGCGAGCGGTGGAGGCCACTGGGACGTAGCGGTCGCGAGTCAAGCTAAGCGTCAAGTCGTTAGTGTCTCTGCTAATCTCGATGAGTATAAGGTCGAGCAGCAGAATAAATAAAATAGGGTCCCAATAAACTACTATACGGATGATAGTGCGGATTTATCATCTTGTAAGAGAATCACACTTTATGTAATGCACTTTTCGTTGTCAGTCTCAATTTGATTGTTGATGTTAATATGTTGGGTTGTGTACTTTTGATTATCTTTTATCAAATGGATCTGTAAATCCAAAAAAGAAAGGGTGGTTTAGGCCTAAAATTTCTGTTTAAATTTAATATCAGCCTGATGTGCAAGTGATGGTGGAAACTAGAATATAGATCTGGTCCTTGGCAGAATATTATGAGGAATAAATACATTAGAAATGAGGGTGTGTTCCATACCAAGGGCAGACCTGGAGATTCTCCACTCTGAACAAATATGTTACATGTTAAGGAGTTGTATCTACGTGGGAGAAGGATGCAGGTCGGAAATGGCAGATCAACAAGCTTTTGGGGTGATGCTTGGTGTGATCAATGTCCTTTAAAAGATAGATTTCCTGACATTTATAATATTAGTGTGGAACAGAAAATCACAGTTGCAAAGGCATATTGGGTTGAAGATTCACTCTCAGGAGATGGATAACACGTGATTTAGCTATGATCTTGATGCAAACTGCACTCACTGATGAACGATGAGTCCTAGAAATGGTCAAAAGGAGGCAGTAGGTTGGACAAAACTTTCAAACATTTATGGAAGAGTACAATCCCTCTCGAAATCAAAGTTTGGTTGTGGCTCATCTGACATAATGCTATTGCAACAAAAGATAACTTGTTGCGGCGCAATTTATCTAGAAATTCTCTCTGTCTGTTCTCCAATAAGAATGAATCCAATAATCATCTGTTCTTTGACTGCCCAGCTGACAAATTTGTTTGAAGCTATCTGGGTCAAGTTATTGGAGCTTCCTGAAGACCTGGGTCTTTCACTCATTTTTTTTGGTGGTTCCTCCAATTTCTTTCTGCCAGTCGTAACACTCAGATTGCGGGGCGTGCTGCCATTTGCTGGACAATCTGGAAACTCGGAAATAAAGCTTGTTTTGAGAACAAACTAATAAAAACTCCTTTTAAATTAATTAGTTATTCTACTGTCTTCATAAAATACTAGACATGTTTGCACAATGAGACGGATGATGATGCCATCCGCGTCGGAGCTGTCATTCTTCTTACACTTGCTCTTGTTGCTGGTGATGCAAATGCTAGTCGTTCTTCTACTGGACATCCCCTCTCCTTGCGAATGCTGGATGTTCGAAGTAGTGACGGTGGCGCTAGCAAGATGGAAACCGAAGATGATGATGATGCAAGTGATTAATCTCTGGGATGGTTGTCTCTGGTTCTGGATGTTGCTCTCTGTTATCTCATGCTCTTGTTTGCATTCTGTAAAAAGTGTTAACTTCCAAACTCCTTGTATGAACCCTAGCGCCACTACAGGAATCGACTTAGACGCCGACGGCCGGCTGCCCTCGGCGTAGCCACGCCTGGCCCTCGGCGTAGGCTACGCCGACGGCAGCCCTCGGCGTACCTCGTCGGCGTCCAGGTCCCTCGGCGTAGCCCGGCCTGCCCTCGGCGTAGAAGTAGCCGTCGGCGTCCTCGCTCTATGCCGACGGGGAAGAAGACCCTCGGCGTCGTTGCCGTCGGCGTCGGCCACGGAGCGCCGTCGCCGTTAACGGAGGTGATCCGGACGCCGACGGCTTTCCCCTCGGCGTATCCACGCCATGCGGGGGCCGTGGGGCGACGTGGCCGGACGCGAGGCTGCCACGTTCGGCGTCTACGCCGACGGCCGGGCCCTCGGCGTCTGCATGGCCATGCAGTGGACACGCGGCACACGCGGGCGCGGCTGCCAGGTGAGGCCATACGCCGAGGGCAAGGCCCTCGGCATAGAGTAGCTCCTCCTGGCGACGGGCGGGACACGTGGCGCGCGCTGGTGCTGCCAGGTGAGGCCATACGCCGAGGGCAACCCCTCGGCATAGGCTCGACCATATGGTCATGCCGGGGCCCTATGCCGACGGCATTGCCCTCGGCGTATGCCCTACCATTTGGTTTTTCGATTTAAATTGGGTTCCAATTCATCCAAATTCAGTTCAGCAGGTCCAATACATCCAAATACATCGAAATTCATCCAAATTCACCATAATTCACATAAATAGCATGAAATCCACATAGTAGCATACAAATACATCCAAAATCACCATAATTCACATAAATAGCATGAAATCCACATAGTAGCATACATGGTGCATGTAGTAGCATACAAGAGGAGAGTGCCATGTCATCCAATACATAGTAGTAGGTAGCAAATGATGGCAAGCAAGAAGCCCGGTGCCGACTAGCGGAGGAAGGACCCGGGCGGGGTGTGTCCGCCCACATCGTTGGCGAAACGAGGAGCCCGGGGTTTCGCTCCGGTAGAAGCTGCAGAAGAACCACCTGGAGAAGGACCGGTAGCACGCCCAGGAGAAGTCGACGGAGAGGCACCGGGAGTAGTCCCGGGAGTAGTCGACGGAGAGGCACCGGCGAACGCCCGGGAGACCGACCACCTTCATGAACCGGTGTGACCTCGCGCCCACCCGGCGATGCACGGTTCCCGGACCATCCCGTTCCCTACGTGTTCCCTACATGTTAGCAACTTGCGAGGCAAAGGAAAGTGGTAACTACCGGTTTGGCAAAGAACTTACCTCCGGTGTGGATCCGTAGTAAGTCGCGGCGAAAGCTGCCCTCGATGGCATGATAGGCATGTCCCCCGCCACGGTAACTCGACCCGGTGGCGGTGTACCAGTAGACATAGAGATCATCATTTCCTGCAAGATAGGTTACAAGTTAGGCTTTGCGAAATAAAGCATCAAGCGAGACTTGTCATCTACTTGCGCGAGAAGGAAAATTCAGACTTACTCGATATATACGTCATATAGGCCGTATTACGCCTATTCCATCGGGCAGCGGCCTGCGATACGCTTCATTGCAGGCTTCGAAGGCCGCCTCGAAGTCGAGGCTACAATTTCAGAAACAATGAATCTCGTAAACACTTAGCCATGTAGGAAGGAAAACCGGAAAGAGGATGAAAATGAGGAAACTTACATCGTAGGCGGGTGGACGAGCAGGCCGTGGACGAGGGCTGGGGGCTGTCGGCGGTGAGGGTATGCTTGAGGCGCGTGTAGCTCGTGGAGTGGGTAGGCTTGACCGCCTTATTCATCCAAGGGAAACGGCCATGCGGACGCCGTGCCCCGACGGGACCAACGACTCCTCGTCAGCCGGAATGCTCAAGGGGTCATCCACCTCGGGGTGACGAGACTTGACCATGTCGCGGTAGTCCTCCTTGGCGGCCTTGGCATTGCCGTAGTGCTGTAGGCTGAGGCAATGCGGGATTGGGCTTCGCTTCGTCCGCATCATGTCATATATCCGGGCATCATGAAGCACCACCCCGGGTGGTGCCTCGGCCACTGCATCGCGAAAAGAAAAGTTAAGCGTACCACAAATGAGACATGGCGGGAAATGAATGAAGGTCGTTCCATGTATATACATACCTTTTTCCCCTTGAAGCGGGTGTAGTCGCGGTTTCCCGCGCGAGTGTGTGCCACCGGTGCCTCGGTTCTCCATGTTACGCCTCGACACGGCTGCAAACTCCTCGTCCTGCACGAGCCACCTCGCCCTAATCAGCTCCTCCCATGCCTCCCTATGCTGCTCGGCCCACTCGGGACAAACCTGAAAACGCAATACTCGAGCTCAAGATAATTCAATGAAAACTTAGCGGCAATGTAGAATCTCATTGACATTTTACTCACCGACATGTACTCCTCAATGGTCATTGCCCATTCGTCCGTAGGCTCGTTACCAACATAGTACTCCTTCTTGACCCTCTTACCCTTGTTAGCCCGGAAGGCACTAGCGGCTGGTGAACTTTTGGTTGTACCACTGCTGCGGTGTCAACCTCTCGCAAGCGCCACGCAAAGTGAGACGCGCCTGCGTGTCATGCTCCGGGTCCACACGATAGAAGCACTTCAATCATGCATAAATCAGTTGTGAAAGTCATGAGTTAGCACATTAGGGTCATCAACTATGAACGGTGCTCGAGAAATATATGCCTTACCCAGAACTTGGTGGTCACGGCCTCGGCGAGCTGTCGCGAAGCCTACGGCGGGGGCATCCTCATAGTCCGCCCAAGTAGTGGCTAGCTTCGTCGGGCCACCGGGGACCGTGCTAAGGGGAGTGTATCTGCCGGGCCAGAACTTCTTAATCGAGCCCCAAGCAAGCTGTTAGGCATGCGGGGGGCTTGGCATCCCATGTCCGATTCTTTGCAAATAAATCACACATTAGTACACATGCCAAATTGTTTATTATGCCCAAGATGAAAATACATGTTCGAAATTTCTGAAGTAGTACACTTACTCATCGCTCGAAGGAATGATAAGGGCCTTGTCATCATGGGTCTTCGGCTCCTTCCTCGCATCGGGGACTCTAGCTTCTCCACGAAGCTTCAAGGGCTTCGGCGCACCCCCATCCTCCATCACCTCCAACTCAGCCCTAGAGTCCGACTCGTGTGTAGACTCCGTCTCCATCTCCACCTCCCCACTAGACGGACCCTCTAGGTACAACTCGGGAGCCACGTCGCCGGAAGCGGAGGGTGGCTCGTCAAAGTCCATGTGTACCCCGCCGCCACCTCGTCCTCCACCTCGTCCTCCTCGTCCTCGTCCTCGACCTCCACCTCGTCCTCCTCGACCTCGTCCTCCATCGGTACCATCGGCGTAACGCGGATTTTGCACCGGGGCTCGATCACTCCGTCTAGTGGGTCTAGGAATATTCCTCTTCACTGCGCCGGCGTCTTAAGCAAGCTCTCGGAGTCTGCCTTGCCGCTGCTCATATTGTCCGGTCACACTGCATTGAGAAGAATAAAACGAGTTAAGCACAAAGACATATTATATGAAGATACTAAGAATAAAAGGCACAATGCAATTAAGAAGCATGTTGACATAATAAAATGAAGATACTAAGAATAAAAGGCACAATGCAATTAAGAAGCATGTTGACATAATAAAATGAAGATACTAAGAATAAAAGGCACAATGCAATTAAGAAGCATGTTGACATAATAAAATGAAGATACTAAGAATAAAAGGCACAATGCAATTAAGAAGCATGTTGACATAATAAATACTAAGAATAAAAGACCCTCACCAGCCATCATCGCTCTCATGCTCACTCTCATACTCCATCTCTTTCTCTTTCTCTTTCTCTCGGCCCACTATCACTATCACTATCTTGTGAGTACAAAGTTGAAGGGTCGACGGGTGGAGGCTCATCATAATTGTCATTCGCCTCAAGTAACTTCTCGAGCATAGATATGTCCTTTAGATCCACCATTGACTCACCACGAGTTTACGCATCGTTCCCGAGGTCCTCTTGAACAAACGGTTCTAAAATATATTCCCCGAAGTCCTGTTCCTCTTGATAGAAAATCCCCTCGTATGTCACGGGGTCAATGTTGTTGTAATCATCCTCAGAGGGAATCGGTAGGTTACCATGTGGCGATACACGGAAGACGACTTCCCAACCCTTGAGTTCCGCTTTACGGCATGGGTAGGGCAAATAATAAACTTGCTTGGCTTGGTGAGCCACAATAAAGACATCGGCTCCGCTATAGGTGGTTGAAGGCTTAACTTCAACTAACCCAATGGACTTATCACTTCTCTGTCCACCTATTGGGTCGAACCAATGACACTTGAACACGACGATATTGAGTTGCACGTTCGTACGATTGAATGTCAACTCGTATACACTTTGTAACCTTCCGTAGTAATCAAACTTGTTGGCTCCTTTGGTGAAGACCCCAGTATTTATCGTTTTGGGATTCGCCCGGCCCCTCTAGTGCGTCTCTGTGTGGAAGCGAAACCCATTCACATCATACTTCTCATACTTGGTCACCTCACGGCTACAACCTTGGGAAACACATTTCAACTCATCTATCATATCAACGTTTCTCTCACGGCCCTACAAGAACATTTCAAATTTGTTGTGTGCATTAGTTACGTGTAATAAGAGGGACAAGTCACGTGTTGCAATGTAAGAGGAAAGGTTAGAAATTACTTTTCCATGAACCATGTCACAAAGTTTTTATTAATTCCGGGAGCACCGTCTTTCGGTAGAGTGTCCATCTCCGAGGTTTCGGGCAATTCATCATACGGCCACATTTCATCCGTGAATTCGGCTGAAAGGAGAAAATAAGCATTAGACCGAGACGAGGTTACTAGCTGCAAAGTAATTTGTTCACCATTTTACCTTACGAATGGGATCACTTCCTCCATGTTCATAAGCACATATAGCATTATACAATCCTTCTCTTCGTTCTCCAATTTATATTTTGTTCCTTTACCAGCCTTGCCACCGGGGAATTGGAATAGTTTTAGCTTGGGGTCATTCTCGGGCACGTCGACATTGTAACGAGTGACCGGGTTATGCTGAGTGGGAACATCATCGGGATAGTACGTTGTCGCGGCATCTGCCATCTCCCGAAGGCATATTGCCTCAGCTATGCATGCTTCAATCTTGGCCTTGTTTCCGAGTTATCTTTCGAATATACTTAAACTCTCTCTCAATACAGAGCGCCAACGAAGCTGCACCGGACCACCCAAGAGTGCCTCGTTGGCGAGGTGCACAATGAGATGTGCCATCGGGGTAAAGAAGCCTGGCGGAAATATCATCTCCAAATTGCATAGCAACTCCGGCACTGTATGTTGTAGCTTTGCAATAACCTCGGGACATATCTGCTTAGCACAGAGCGTGCGGAAGAAATGGCTCAACCTGCGCAAGCACTCGCCGGACTTTCTCGGGGATATACCCTCGAAGCATCACCGGCATGAGCCGCTGAATCCATATATGATAGTCGTGACTCTTGAGCCCGGTGACTTTTCCCGTCGAAAGATTAACTCCCTTACTCATATTCGAGCAATAACCATCCGGGAACATCACGACGTATTTGAGCCACGCGAATGCCTCCTTCTTTTGGATGGAATCAAGGCAGAAGTTGGCATGCGGCTTGAACCAATTCTTTTGACGGCCAATAGGACGCTTCATGTGTAATTTTTCCCTATCACGAGAGGATCTCAATATCGACTCTAGCCTTGACATTATCCTTTGACTTCCCGGGAATGTTCGGGCATGTGTGAAAGACGGACTCCGCGACATTCTTTACGGTGTGCATCACATCGATGTTATGCGGAAGTTCGAGGTCCTTGTAATACTCGAGCTTCGTTAAAGCCGCCTCGTGAGTCCGGTTGTGCGTTACACCATATCCCTCAAATTGATGGCCGGTTAGGCGTCGCTGCCGGCACGAGAGCACGTAGCTCGGCTTCAACAAGTGTACCATCAAACTTCGGCACATCTTTTTTTCATGCACAACTTTGCCCTTCTTGAAGTTCTTTTTGTCTTCTCTAAACGGATGCCTCCTTTTGAGGAGCTGTCGATTCGTGTCAAACGCAACATACTTGCGACCCTTACGTAGCCAAAGGAACTCAAGCCGATGCACGCACGCTTGGGCATGGCCACTTACCAGCTGTACACCATCCACATGTTAGGGCGTACCCGGGCATGTCATGCATGGTATACTGCAACCAAACTCTCATGCAGAAGTTTGTCTTCGATGCTCGGTCGTACGTCAATGTCCCGTGGTGCCAAGAGTGGTTCAAATCTTCCACAATCGGCTGCATGTAGACACTCAAATTCTTCCCGGGTAATGAGGGCCTGGAATGATCATCGACGAAACATGGTCTTCCTCGTCATTAGGACTCCGGGAGGGAGATTGAGCGGAATAACAAACACGGGCCAGCAAGCTGTAATTGGCGGTGGACATACCATATGGATTGAAGCCATCTGTTGCTATCGCAATTCGACATTCCGAGCCTCGGCTGCCTTAAGGCGGTGTTTTGTATCGAAGTTCTTCCATGCCGTACCATCGGATGGATGTCCCATCTTCAACTTGTTGTTTTCGTCCACGAATCTCTTCCCATACTTGTGCCACGTCATCTGTTTGGCTGTCTCCTCGTGCATGTAAAGCCGCTGGATTCTTTTTATGAATGGGAGATATCGAAGAATCGACTTTGCGGTGCTTGACTGCCTCACCTACCATCCTTTCCCGTTACCTCTTCATACCTAGGCCGCTTACGGATGGGACGAGTACTTGTCCTCCGCATACTTGTCTCCAAAATAGAACGCAGCCTTTCGGACAACGGTCTATCCTTTGATAATCCATGTTGAGGTCCTTCATAATTCTCCTCGTCGCGTGCAGGCTTTGAGGCGGACAATGATCTTTGGGCAACATGTTACCGGTTGTTTTCGAGACTTGCTTCAAAGCCCTCACGGGTGGTGTTGTACCGGGTCTTGTCGGCTAGACATTGGGAGATGGCATCGAGGCGAGAAATCGCGGCGCCCTCGTACGGAGGCCTCTTAGCCGCGGCAATCATATCATAGAAGGCCTTCGCGGTTGGCTCTGGTTCCTCCGGTTACGGCGGCGCCTCCGGTTACGGCGGCGCCTCCGGTTACGCGGCGAATCCGGGACATCGGCATGGACGAGATCATCTAGAAAGTCTCTAACTCCATCGTACGCATTGCCATTGAGCCGCTGCCGCATCACCTCACCTCGTCACGTTCGCGCTCATCAAAGTCGATTTCCGTGACGTACCCATGCATATACCCATATTGCAGAAGGTGTCTATACATTTCATCCTTCCCACGACGTTGACGCTTCACGCAGCGAACACGGGGGCAAAGTGCCCGAACCAGCCCCTTTGTACCACGCGCTAACTCATTCACTAGAAAATGGGTCTTCCTTGTCCACTCATCTGTTTTCTCGGTCGCACTAACACGCTCATTGTACATCCATCCATTATCAGCCATCCTCTCGCTTTATTGGGAGCCAAACCACAGACATAGCATTTATATCAAATAGGAAATTAAATGCATCATATTTTTATTTATTTTACCGGGCGAACCGCATGCATCAACCTACATCTCTACTAGGTGGGCTCCTAGCAGCCGCCGGATCCGTAGTTGGCTACGTTCTCCATGCTCTACCCCGGTCCAAGTCAGAATTTCGGCAGCACCTCCCCGCTGCTCTCCCGATACACGTCTCGGCAAAAAGCCGAGAGGATGTGCATCCGGAGAACAACGGGGAGCGCCGCCGAAATCCGACTCGGACCGGAGTAGAACATGGAAAACGTAGACAACTACGCATCCGCCGACTGTCCCGTAAATGCCGCAAGCGTTACGGTTCAAAATATGCGGACCACTAATGCATATTTATCCGCGTAACGCTCGCGGACGGGAAGTGACACCTAGGTTACGCAACTGGACTTGGAAAATGAATCTAGTGACATAAGAAAATGCGGAGAAGGGGAGGCGATGTTTTAGCTCACCCTCGGCGGACGGAGAGAATCACGGACACGGCGACAAGGAGGTCACGACGGGGCGGTCACGACGGGCCGGTCACGAGGTCGGCGGTCACGACGGCACCTATTTCCATTCAATAAAAAACAAATTATTTCACATTTCACATTTTCTATTTGTATTTCTATTTCACATTTTCTATTTCACATTTTCACATTTTCCATTTGTATTTCTATTTCACATTTTCTATTTCACACTTTCACATTTGCTATTTCACATTTTCACATTTTCACATTTTCTATTTTCACATTTCACAAATTATTTCACATTTCACATTTTCTATTTCTATTTCTAAATAGCATACAATCTTAGATGGAATTGCAAGATTGTACAAAAAAAAACTTACAAAAAAAAACTTACAGAGAAGAGATGAGGCAGGGGCCTGCGGGGTCGAGGCAGGGGCTTCTACTGCGCGTGGCGGCAGCGACGGGGAGGCAGGGGGCGGCGGCGGCGCGAGCAGGGGCGGCCGGCGGCGCGAGCAGGGGCGGCCGGCGGCGCGAGCGAGGGAGGTAGCGAGGGCGGCCGGCGGCACGAGCAGGCGGCGGGGAAGCTAGCGAGGGCGGCCGGGGAAGCTAGCACGGGGCGGCGGGGAAGCTAGCAGGGGCGGCGGGGGAAGCTTGCAGGGGCGGTCGGCGGCGCCAGCAGGCGGCGGCGTGAGCAGGGGGCGGCGGGGGAAGCTAGCAGGCGGCGGCGCGACTCGGGCTCGGGCGCGGAAGGAAATGGGGAAAAAAGGGGTGCGGCTCGGGCGCGTGGTCCGGCTCGACCCGACCTTGTCCGTTCCCCAAACCCTAACCCTATGCCGAGGGCCAGGGCTATGCCGACGGCAGCCCTCGGCATAGACCCATTTTTTTCTTTTTTCAATTTATTTTCTATTTAAATTTTATTAATGTCAATTATATTTATAAAATATATTAATATAGGTCCATGCTAAGTTGTTTTAATCTTCTACATTCCCAAGCTATGCGCATAAAAAAATACCATCTTAACTTAATATTTTCTCCCATAGACGAAACCCTAATCCGGTAGCCCCGCAGATCTACCCCTTTGATCGACCTCCGATGACAGCTGACCCATTGACTATTCTATTCCTTTGTGTTGTGTTAGGTCATCGGACCATGTAGTACCAATAATTACCCTATCTTACATCACTATTCCCTCCGGTAGACGAAACCCTAATCCGGGAGCCCTCAGATCTACCCCTTTGATCGGCCTCCGATAACAGTTGAACCATGGACTTTTTTCTTACTTTGTGTTGTGTTAGGTCATCGGAACATGTGGACACACACAAGTTTTGGGGCCATTCCCTAGATCCGATGCTCGATTCCCGACGAAACCCTAGTTCTGTTGACCGCGCGGTCTACCCCTTTGATCGCATCCCATCGGGGGTCCCCGGTGGGCATATGCCTCCATTTGAGCTTGGTTAGGTCATAGGTACATGTGGAAACAAGGATCATCACATATGATCTCAAGTTTCTCTCCGGTTCACCTCGAGGGAGTTCCCCCTATACATGCATAATCTGCCTAAGTGTAGGAACCCCCTGTCCGAGAAGCCGGACACACCGGGGGGTAGCCTTGGATATAGAACCATATCAAATCACTTTTGTGCATTCCATGTGGACACACACAAGTTTTGGGGCCATTCCCTACATCTGATGCTCGATTTCGACGAAACCCTAGTTACGTTGACCGCGCGGTCTACCCCTTTGATCGCATCCCATCGGGGGTCCCCGGTGGGCATATGCCTCCATTTGAGCTTGGTTAGGTCATAGGTACATGTGGAAACAAGGATCATCACATATGATCTCAAGTTTCTCTCCGGTTCACCTCCGAGGGAGTTCCCCCTATACATGCATAATCTGCCTAAGTGTAGGAACCCCCTGTCCGAGAAGCCGGACACACCCGGGGGGGGTAGCATTGGATATAGAACCATATCAAATCACTTTTGTGCATTCCATGTGGACACACACAAGTTTTGGGGCCATTCCCTAGATCCGATGCTCGATTTCTGACGAAACCCTAGTTACGTTGACCGCGCGGTCTACCCCTTTGATTGCATCCCATCGGGGGTCCCCGGTGGGCATATGCCTCCATTTGAGCTTGGTTAGGTCATAGGTACATGTGGAAACAAGGATCATCACATATGATCTCAAGTTTCTCTCCGGTTCACCTCCGAGGGAGTTCCCCCCTATACATGCATAATCTGCCTAAGTGTAGGAACCCCCTGTCCGAGAAGCCGGACACACCCGGGGGGGTAGCCTTGGATATAGAACCATCTCAAATCACTTTTGTGCATTCCATGTGGACACACACAAGTTTTGGGGCCATTCCCTACATCCGATGCTCGATTTCCGACGAAACCCTAGTTCTGTTGACCGCGCGGTCTACCCCTTTGACTGCATCCCATCGGGGGTCCCCCGGTGGTCATATGCCTCCATTTGAGCTTGGTTAGGTCATAGGTACATTTGGAAACAAGGATCATCACATATGATCTCAAGTTTCTCTCCGGTTCACCTCCGAGGAGTTCCCCCTATACATGCATAATGCGCCTAAGTGTAGGAACCCCCTGTCCGAGAAGCCGGACACACCAGGGGGGTAGCCTTGGATATAAAACCATCTCAAATCACTTTTGTGCATTCCATGTGGACACACACAAGTTTTGGGGCCATTCCCTACATCCAGATGCTCGATTTCAGACGAAACCCTAGTTCTATTGACCGCGCGGTCTACCCCTTTGATCGCATCCCATCGGGGGTCCCCGGTGGGCATATGCCTCCATTTGAGCTTGGTTAGGTCATAGGTACATGTGGAAACAAGGATCATCACATATGATCTCAAGTTTCTCTCCGGTTCACCTCCGAGGGAGTTCCCCCTATACATGCATAATGCGCCTAAGTGTAGGAACCCCCTGTCCGAGAAGCCGGACACACACTGGGGAGTAGCCTTGGATATAGAACCATCTCAAATCACTTTTGTGCATTCCATGTGGACACACACAAGTTTTGGGGCCATTCCCTAGATCCGATGCTCGATTTCCGACGAAACCCTAGTTACGTTGACCGCGCGGTCTACCCCTTTGATCGCATCCCATCGGGGGTCCCCGGTGGGCATATGCCTCCATTTGAGCTTGGTTAGGTCATAGGTACATGTGGAAACAAGGATCATCACATATGATCTCAAGTTTCTCTCCGGTTCACCTCCGAGGGAGTTCCCCCTATACATGCATAATCCGCCTAAGTGTAGGAACCCCCTGTCCGAGAAGCCGGACACACACTGAGGGGGGTAGCCTTGGATATAGAACCATCTCAAATCACTTTTGTGCATTCCATGTGGACACACACAAGTTTTGGGGCCATTCCCTAGATCCGATGCTCGATTTCCGACGAAACCCTAGTTACGTTGACCGCGCGGTCTACCCCTTTGATCGCATCCCATCGGGGTCCCCGGTGGGCATATGCCTCCATTTGAGCTTGGTTAGGTCATAGGTACATTTGGAAACAAGGATCATCACATATGATCTCAAGTTTCTCTCCGGTTCACCTCCGAGGAGTTCCCCCTATACATGCATAATCTGCCTAAGTGTAGTAATCCCCTGTCCGAGAAGCCGGACACACCTTGGGGGGTAGCCTTGGATATAGAACCATATCAAATCACTTTTGTGCATTCCATGTGGACACACACAAGTTTTGGGGCCATTCCCTAGATCCGATGCTCGATTTCCGACGAAACCCTAGTTACGTTGACCGCGCGGTCTACCCCTTTGATCTGCATCCCATCGGGGTCCCCGGTGGGCATATGCCTCCATTTGAGCTTGGTTAGGTCATAGGTACATGTGGAAACAAGGATCATCACATATGATCTCAAGTTTCTCTCCGGTTCACCTCGAGGGAGTTCCCCTATACATGCATAATGCGCCTAAGTGTAGTAACCCCCTGTCCGAGAAGCCGGACACACACGGGGGTAGCCTTGAATATAAAACCATCTCAAATCACTTTTGTGCATTCCATGTGGACACACACAAGTTTTGGGGCCATTCTCTACATCTGATGCTCGATTTCCGACGAAACCCTAGTTCTGTTGACCGCGCGGTCTACCCCTTTGACTGCATCCCATCGGGGCTCCCCCGGTGGGCATATGCCTCCATTTGAGCTTGGTTAGGTCATAGGTACATGTGGAAACAAGGATCATCACATATGATCTCAAGTTTCTCTCCGGTTCACCTCCGAGGAGTTCCCCCTATACATGCGAGCACTGCCTAAGTGTAGGAACTCCCTGTCCGAGAAGCCGGACACACCTGGGGGGTAGCCTTGGATATAAAACCATCTCAAATCACTTTTGTGCATGCCATGTGGGCACACACAAGTTTTCCAGCGATTCCGACGCTCCGGTGGTCTGTAACTTGGAAAACCCTAGGGCGGGGACCCCACACATCTACCCCTATAGCTTTCTCCGTGCGAGGGTTTACCAGTGGACTTTTTTTTATTTAGTTTGCTTTGTTTAGGACATATGTACATGGAAACGATAGGTTGGGCATACTTTACCATAAAATAGGCTCCGTTCGAGCCATGGCGGGGGTTTCCACATACAGATCCTGAATTTTACCAACTGGTAGCCCATTATGCGGAAATCGTCAACGCCGGGTACATCCAAGGTTAGCCAAACCTTACATCACACTTGTACATGTATGTTAGGGGCAGAAGCAAGTTTTCCAACAATTCCGACGCTCCGGTGATCTGTTTCTTGGGAAACCCTAGGGCGGGACCCCTAGGGTTAGGGTTTTACCAAGTGATCTGTTAGGGTTATAGTTAGGGTTAGCAATGTATGTGGAAACCCTAGGGTTAGGGTTAGAGTTAGGGTTAGGGTTAGAGTTAGCAATGTATGTGGAAACCCTAGGGTTAGGGTTAGGGCTAGAGTTAGGGTTAGGGTTAGAGTTAGCAATGTCGTATGTGGAAACCCTAGGGTTAGGGTTAGGGCTAGAGTTAGGGTTAGGGTTAGGGTTAGAGTTAGGGTTAGAGTTAGGGTTAGAGTTAGGGTTAGGGTTCGGGAAACCGTAGGGCGGGGACCCGCGGATCTACCCATATGTACATCGATAGCAAATGTTGGGCCTAGTGGCTCCGGTTGACCCGTCTACGAAGAGCGTCACCCATGCATGGGACCTACATATGCCATCTACATAATTCATACTAGTAAATAAATAATAGAAACATATTATAAAGTAATATGAGAGAGGGAAAAAAATAAAAAAAATAAAAAAATACTATATGCCGAGGGTGGCCGTCGGCATAGGGTGTCCATGCCCTATGCCGAGGGTGGCCGTCGGCGTCTGAGTGACGCCGTGAGCGGGCGTCGACGGCGCGGGCTGGGCCAGAGGCGATGCCGGTGCTACGCCGAGGGCCAAGGTGACGCCGACGGCTGCCCTCGGCGTAGCCTCCTCTACGCCGACGGTGTTCGTACGCCGACGGTCGGGTTCGTGAGCTGCCCCGGCGAGGCCGTACGCCGACGGCCCCGATAAAAAGCCGTCGGCGTACACTCTGGCCGTCGGCATCTGTCACCATTCCTGTAGTGCAGTAGGTGGTGATTTACTTTCTTTTGCACTTGCTATGGATGCTTTTGACCGTTTGGCTGGATGATGTGTATTTCGTTGTCGTCATGGTACTGAAATTCGATCCTTGGGATCGCTTGGAAAAAAGATAAAAAACTAAATATGAGACCTTGCTACATGATTTCTCTTTAATATGCAAGCATGCGATGTCCTTAGCTTTCCATGTCAACAATTTCCATCTAATTTACTTTTTTCTATTATTTATCTGAAAAATCCACGTTCTCTAATCATTCTTAATGTTTTTACATACCGAGCGTGCACCGTTCATCTCCATGGCATTTCCTCTCCGTTCCATTCATGGGTCCTTACATCACCTCCACTACGCACACCGCTTACTGACTTCCTTTTCGCTATTATGAAGGTATCCAATCCGTGGAATCCCCAATGTCTTCGGCTCCGGCCAATTTGCTCAAGCAGTGAAGAATTCCAGCATATCGCAGCATATCGTTTCCTGTCTTGTCTCCACGAATCAGAGATTTGTCTTCCACACCGTGTTAGGATGTACGGTTGTACCAAATCAGCATGGTCATGCCCGAGTCCAGCCTCGGGCGTCTCCGTGCCGAGCTCTGCTGGCCTACATCCAGCCGTATTCAGCCTCGGGCGTCTCCGTGCCGCACCTCCTAGCAAGTTGTCCACAGCAGCGGCAACACAAATCTGTGGCATATTCGGGCTTTATTAATTCCCCATGGATATGTATTGTTAATTTTCTTTGATAGCAAGATTCCTGCTCTCATCTTTCATACGGTGTTGTGCAGGGGCAGTATCAGCCTATCTGATCACTTTGCTGCGTGTCAAATGCGCTCGATAGAATTCACCGAAATTGGTAAGAAATATTGGTTGTTCCATATTGCATACTTTCTCATGTCCATCCATATATCTCTATCTCTACTACTATAATGTAGCAGTTCTGAATTTGAATTTACCATCTCTTCTCAATTTCCGCCGTAGCACCTCAGAAGTTATTGTAGCCGTTGATTTGTTACACAAAACTACCACTCGCCTTTCATCAGGTGTTGCCAGAAATGATCCAACGACTGTCGTGTGCTGGATTCGCCTCTTCCCGTGCGCGCCCAATCAGTCTGCCTTGATCGTGCGCGCGCGAACCTCCTAGAAACTGACGGAGTTCTCTAGAGAATAACAATTGCTGCAAACTTGCGACCTGGGTGCCGTGTTCTTTTCCTGGAACAATATGATTTGACGTGCACATGGAAAGTTCGTGGACAGCAACGCATCTTGTTGCTGAACGATCAACACGTGACCATGAGGTATCCCGCCGTGTATTCTGTTTGGACCCCCACTATTTTTCCCTTTTTACTCAGAAAAAGCCTGGCCATACAGATTTAAATAAGCTGTTCAGATTGCCTCACGCCGGGTGTTAGAATTGGAAGTTCTCCCAACATCCTAGTCCAAAGTTTCACATCTCTCCATTTCTGTGACGAAGGTTTCTTCGGACAATGAAATTCATATTTTTTATGGACCGCAACTTACAGACTTAGGTGCTCAACAAGTAAGAAATGGACAATAACCGACAATCTTATATTTACTAATTAGAGGCACCATAAAAGCTTCCACGTTAATCCACATCATCAGAATAATTAGAACAATTAGATCTAAAATTAATGGTTAGGATTAGTTGAGAAAATTGTGATTTATAATGTACCGTTTAAAGTTACATTGGCACGTTACAGTTATTTTCCGTTGTTTATAATAATAGGTCGCTTGATCGTGAGAAAGCCCATCGTTGATGCCACATACGGTAAATTTAATAAAAGATATTTGCTAGAGTCCAACATATGTACGTCTGACCAGCTTAATTACTTTTTTTTCTTGGGTTGGTCTCTGCCGACCGCACGCCTCTTCTCCTTAACGCTCTCGTGATGCCATCGGAAACAAATCCACCCAAAAAACAAGGAGAACAAATCTTCTCTTCCGGACCAGCCGGCGGCATGCCGACGAGTTTCAGTCGGTGGCTAGATAGCCCATCCCGTTTCCCCGAGTAAGGAAGAGATTAAGCCGAGTAAGGAAGAGATTAAGGTTTCTCTTCATCTTCCTGACCTCTATGTTGTGCAGATCGTGGGCATGATGAACTAACGGCGGCAGCTGCCATCCAAGCTTGCTTGGTTTCCAACGCAGACATCCACTGCAACATATATCTATTTTTCCATGAAGCTGCAGATATGTAATCAACCAGAATTACGCATCAGCGTACAGTTAATTTGCTGATGGATGATTGGAACTTCTGTCGTCCGGCCGGACTATCTCAATCCGACCTATCGTGATTGTGGCAGATGCACAAGCCGTTCTTGCATAAGTACCCCAACTTGCTAACCAGTTGTTCACATTTTTTTTCTTTAGGTAGAACAAGGCTCTGATTTTGATTCGTTGTTGAAGCTCTAGGTTTTGAAGGAAGTGACTTTGAAACTTGCTCTATACGCCTCATGAAATACAGAATATGTGTATAACACGTGTGTCACATCCTTATTCTATTATGTGCAGTTATGGACAGTGGTGCTAATCACATGCCAGCTAGAGTTAGATTTTTTAACCTCTAGATTTTATACAGTATTTTTTTTTTTTTGAGAATAGTATGCAGCTTCAGTCATAAGGTTATCCGTCAATGTCTCACACTGATACAAGGTAAGATCTGAAAAATATAAATGATTACATGTATATGCTCTTTATAAAATGTACATATTAAGTGATCAAATGAATTTATGTAACTATATATACTTTTACTAATTACGAAATCACATGCTTTAATTTGGCTTCTAGATAAACATGTACTTTTTCCATGTACAGCGGTATTATTGAGCTTCCCTTTCCTTTTCATAGGTTCAACATACAACAGGGAGCATTATGTTAAAAAAAACATACTGCAGGGATCACACAATATCCCTACACTGGACGGAGCTACTAATATCTGGATGTCATGAGAGAGTGCATGGAAAAAGAACTATCTAAGGTATGTTGCTCACACTCTGAATATCGAATTTCCATGCAGTTTCCATTTAGAACTCTTCTACAATGATTTTCAGTTCAAGTGTATTTTAATTTGGTTGAGTCTCTTGGGAAGGTTGAATTAGCTACATCAGCTTCGATTCTTTTGTGGCCTAGAAATTTGTATTTAACTGGTTTCTCAATGGAGCATTTCCAAAGTAAGAGCAGGTTAGTATTTTCTATAAAAGGAAAAATGTTATATATTCATTTATTATTGGAGATTTTCAACCTCCACGTTAATTCTGAGAGTATAAAGGCAGGGGCAATTGTCGAATCGAACCATGATGAATCATTAGACAGGCGCTGCCTGTGAATGATCTTCCTTACGACGCCGGAAGGTTGACAAGGCATATCTTCCTATCTGTTGCACTTCCAGTTGTGCATATTAAGCATATCGAATTGGAGTTTGGTAATTAAGTAGATCTATGTGGTACATTGCATTAATTATTAGTATCCAAAAATAAGTATTGACAGTCATTTTACTGTAGTTTAATTTAGAATTTTGTCCACACATACATAAGCACTCATATTTTAGTTGGTAGATGAGGCGTAATCTTGATGCTATCCCTTCTTCAAGATTTTTGTTTGTGGATTCCAAAATGTTTCCTTGCTAACATTCCAAACAATCAGTTTATCTTGAATTGCACAACTTCCATATGCTCTATATCAGGTGATTGCAATATCATAATTTTCAGTGTCACATTCATCTTTTTTTTTAACTTACTGCTGGATTTCTAATCTATGGTTTCCTTGCAGCTTCCAGTTTTCTATTGGTTTTACGCAGGAGTTCTTACCGAAGCCTCTGCTATATGTTGTACCAGGAGGCAAATTTAAGGTGACCAAGATATATTTTCAGGAAACTCAAGTTCCTTGATTCTGCAGAGTCAGCGTTTTGATAATTCTTTTCAACGTAAGGTGTGAAATATAGGTGTATAGTTCATATATGTATTGATCTGCACGCCCCAGTAAATTGTGTGTACTACTCATGCTGCTCCCATTGGTCTATGAATTATCAAAAGAACAAAAGAAAACAATTGAGAAAGACTCAGTCTCTATATACCTAGACATTTGAAAGATTCTTTTTCACACCGAATGTTGGTTTTATTGCTGTGCCATAGGATCTGATGCTAAATAAACATTTCAACAATCAGATTTTAAGGATTTCTTTCTTCGCAGTTCTGTTAAAAGCTTATTTTTTTATCACAAAAACACGATGCAAGGAGTACTTAGAGAAACATGTTTATGTAATGCATAATTTGTAGTACCCGGTCATAACAACAATGAGAGGAAAAAACTAGAGTTTCTGCTTGCAAGAGGATACGTAGTATCTTTTCATATTTAGATTGTTATTAATTAAGAAGGACTTATTGAATAAATCCGTAAGAGCTGATGCCATGGTTATACACAACATAAGAAAACCTTGAGATGATTCTTTGTACTAATTTTAATTTACGTTTTAACATGTTTTATACAATAACTAGCCCGTGCAGAGCACGGGTTAATGACTAGTCAAAATAAATTATGATCTTCATTGATATGGTTATATTCAAAATTCCAGGTAAGTTTTAATCTTCGGATTTTATGTCGCGCACCCCATGGCGTGACACGATCACATACCACACTTTTGAAAATGACGGTTGGATGGAAACATCTGATTTTTTCCAAAAGAAAAAGCTAAGTTAGCGAGCCAATAGCTACTTTTTATCCTCGCAATTTCCGTGGGGAGTTTCACGCAGACTTACACCCAGACATGCGTGCCAAAGTAGGGTTTATACCAAATTAGGGTCCTTGATATTTCTAATTACCTGAATTATTTGGATGATCCTTATCGCTTATCAAGAACTCGCTTAAAGTAAGAAATTAAATTTTATAAAAATGTTATTACGCATAAATAGAATTTTTTTTAAGAACTAACCATAAACCTATACATACTCAGATTGAGCTTTCCATAAAAAAGTAGTGTTACATTGTAAAAGATTACATTTATATTTTAAATGTAAGGATGTTAGTTTGTTATTATTCAGAGCACCATCTGTCCTTACTCACTATTTTTTAAAATTGTACTATTCTAATTATATGCCGTAATCGTGTGAAGCACGTGCTACTTACTAGTTCTATAGTATAGCACACATCACATTTCAATTTGCATAAGCACACGAACAGTTTATTAATTGTTTTATCTATGCAGGTCAAGATGATGTACCTCTTAACCTCAGTAAGTTGCTTGCCTTTTATAACTAACTGTCAAGAAAAATTTAGAGGGCACAACAATAAGTAATTTATTACTTGGCAGATCCTATAAAACCTTGCTTTTCCGCATTGCCTCCTTGATATATCATAATTATGATTATGGAAATGTGGGTATTCAGGTCGAAAGCCCAAACTGTGTGCAAGCGAAAATGTTTGGCATAACTATTTGTTCTTTTCCTGAGTCGGCCAAAGGCAAATCATGTTACATTCTAATTCTAAGTATAAATTTGTTATACTGAACTTATTTAATAAATGTATTTTTATATTA
>NC_061511.1:65581636-65593669 GCF_022539505.1 Lolium rigidum
GACTTGATGCTGCCATATTTTTTCACTAGATGTAGCAAGGGAAAGGTGCATGTAACTGAATCTGGGCAAGATAGTACCTCCAGGCAACTGATTTTCCTGGACCTGCTAGTCGTCAGATGTAGCAGATCCCTCTTCTCAATGTAGCAGATCTCTCCCTATATGTATGTAGCAGATCTAAAACAAGCAAGTATGCAGATCTATTCGTCAGGTAGGTCGACCTCGATGTAGCAGGTTTAACTGAATCTGGGCAAGATAGTACCTCCAGGCAACTGATTTTGCATAGGGTTAGACGATGTAGCAGGGGGATGGTTTTGGAGGTGATTTTCCTGGACCTGCTAGTCGTCAGATGTAGCAGACCCCTCTTCTCAATGTAGCAGATCTCTCCCTATATGTATGTAGCAGATCTGAAACAAGCAAGTATGCAGATCTATTCGTCAGGTAGGGTCGACCTCGATGTATCAGGTTTAACTGGTAGCAGGAACTGGACGAGAGGAGAGAAGAATATGGATGTGACTGTTCTTGCCTGGTTTTCATCCTTGTTATTGGCGTGCTGGAGAAGAAGATGGGGATCCAGCGCACATGTAGCAGGTAAGAAGAAGATGGGATCCGATGTAGATGTAGCTCTATGCTGTGGTCCCCAAAAAAAAGTGGCTTTCACGTGGGAGATGATCGTACGCTACGGGGTCCCCACGGTGGGCCGAAAAAGGAAAGTGCGTGGTCCCCACGGTGGGCCAGAAAAGGAAAGTTTCACCTGGTCGGACTGACCTTGTTTTAGCAGGAATCGAGGTCGACCTCGATGTAGCACAGCCCTTATTTTATAACTAAAAAAGGTCGATTCAGGTCAGTCCCTAAATTAATACATTTTCTATTTTCATCTTCCAGCTGAGTACTAACATAGTAGGTGCCAACTCTTTATGGACTTGAGGTAGCTGACTGTTGGTATGACTGCTTTAAAATAATTAAAACAATGCCATGTTTCTTTGTGCTAATCTTTCTTGGCAAGAAGTCGTGTATGAACTGCATTTGTCTCCTTTTGGTTCATGGCAGAGCATTATCAATTTAAGGAGAATTGGAGGAGACGGTACTAGTACCATACTTACAGGAGCAGGCAAAATACTTTGAGAAATTATGTTGTTTGGTTTCCTACATCCATACAACGAGGACAAATAGTTATGGTACATGTAGATTCAGATTTCTAATTTTTGTATTTGGTCTCAAATCTTCAAACAATTATGGATATGGAGAAGAAAAAGACTCAAGGCATTTTATTTACATTAGCAATCTTGCGCTCATTTTGCATGTGCTCAATACATCTACATAACCTGATGTTTTTCTTACATCTCTTATTGTGCTTCGTTGACAATGTTAAGTTTGATTATCATGCATAACACCGTAGGAGATGATTATTCCATTAGTTGATCATAGGTAACTAAGAGCATCTCAACCGGCAGCCCTGATAGTATTTTGGGGGCTGGCGTGGTTTTTGGGCTCACACCGGCGTGCCTCAAAAAGGCGCCGGCGCAGTTTCGAGCCCAATAAAAGCGTCGGCAACCCCGTGCCGGCTCCTTCGCAAAGGGCGCGAATTAGGCGCGCCGGCGCCTCACGGCACGTCGGTTTTCGCGGGTGGGGCCGCCTTCGCAGTGACTCGAAGCGACGGGTGCATCATAAATGCGACGCCTCGGCTGAAGCACAGCCGGCCGCCGATGAAACCATCGGTCCAAGCGCAGACGCCGTCGTAAATGCGATACATCAGCTGTTGTGTGGCTAGTTGACACCCCTATTCAGTACGCCATCCACCACCGCAGCGCTATCCTCTACTCTCCACCGCCGCAACGCTATCCTCTACTCTCCACCGCCGCCGCGCTATCCTCTCTCATCTCCACCACCGCCACCGTGGTATCCTCTCCTCTACACCATGAAAATGTTGCGGCGGCTCCATACGACGTATTCGATGCTTGGCCGCAACGGTCGCACGCCGCCTGCGGCGCCGCAATCACCACCGCAGTGTAATGTCCCAGGTTTAGAGACGATCGAGGGGTAGATTTTAGAAAGGGATGTGCATTTCATTGCAAATTCTGGGGAAATTTCGCGCTTTTAAGTAAAACTGCATTGAAGGGGGACAAGTTTCTCTCTCGACACCTTACGAGGTTAGGGTTTCGAGAGTGCGACAAACTTGTATCTCACCTAACTAGTTTAGGGTTTTGAGAAGAGAGGGGGAAGTTTGCATCACAAACTTAAGTTGCTTGGTTGAATTCAAAGTTAAGTTGTATGATTGAATTCAACTCAAAGTTGAATTTGAAATTCAAATTCAAACATAAAAACAAATATCTCATAAATTAATTATAAGGAAATTCATTAAGAAAATAATAAAGAGATAAAGTATAAATAATACCCACCTTGAGCTTTATTGATCATCACACAAATTACATTGTTTGTACAATATTCATGAGGTAAATAAATAAATATTACACCACATTACAAGAATTGCTGTAATAAAAGAAGAAGAAAATTACAAGTAAATAAAGTACATCCTAAACTACAAGATCCTCTTCATCTTAGTCATCACATTGTCCCTGCACAAAAACACAACAAAAGAAAAGTTATGCCAAGTGGCATAAAAAGAATGGAAATAGTGGATAATATCAAGTCTGCCGAGCTGATCTAACTCTCACAGCCATGTACAGAGTATCAGCAGACACACACACACAACCTGCTCACATAGCTGTGTGCATGCAGCACACATACACAGTGAGTCACCCAAAGTGAAAGGTGGAGCTGTCGACCAGAGAAGCAAGAGCCAACCATATAAAAACTTTTCCACAACAAACCCTAGCTCATTCATCGACCAAGCAGCAGGGTAAGTCACCAGGCACCAAGAACAGCCAAGAACACCAAGAACAGGTGAACAGCTAGAGCTGTTTCATCTATTCCCAATCACCAGAAAATAAACCAAGAGATCAAGCTTGCAAGGAGGAGCAGGGCAAGCCAAGAACTCAACCAACAGCTGAACCTCTACACCAACACCCACTTTCTTGGAGCTGGAGTGAGGTATACACAAAAGAACCTGAGCAAAACACTGATTTGCTCATAAATCAGCATACACTTGCATCACAGAAGCAAAATGGGTGGAAAACCCTGTTTGTATCATCATATGGCTGCCAAGCCATTTGGTGCCAGACAAACCAGATGACCTAGCTAGAAAGAATTCATAAAGGGAACATTGGTCATATCAATACGGTGGTATAACCAAAGGAATCCATCATTGAGGGATCCTGTCTAGACAACAGATTTACAAGACACAACCATAGCTAGCTAACCATCAGACAGATAGACTTAATGATGTCTATTTTGTTTGTCAACAGTAAAGATCACTGAAAATCCAACAAAAGATTGTCCAATGATGCATTCACCAAGCCACGACCAGCCACAGAGAAAAAGGGGAGCCACCATGACAACACTAGGTGGCTATCAAGGCCACCTCAACCCACAGCCAACACATCCAGCCAGCACATCATCACCCAGGGGAGGGGTTCAGTAAGAGCTAGGGTATCCAACATATGTTGGCAACCCTCTAGCTTCATTTAATCAAACTATATGATCATTACTGCTCAGCAGTTCACATCATTTATCCACTTAGCCAAGCAAAATAACACGGATAAATGAATATACAAGAAATCAATACACCGAGCTTTGCAAATGGTCCAGGAGGATCATCGCAAGCATCAGGTGATGCTTGAGCAAGCATCAACATACATCAGCACAAGCACAAGTGTCACACAGACCTCAGAGGGAGCACTAGATAAGCACTGGCAGCTAGCAAGCATACAACCAACAAGCCAGTGGTGATCAATTGATCATCAGAGCCTGCTAAAGCATACCAAGCATGCTAGAATCAATCACTGGCATCACACAGGAGCTTGATGAATTAAACAGTCACATATAATAAATAGATGCTTCACAGATAATCAAATATTCATCCATGAATGTATCCAGAGCACATCAAAGGCAAGATGAGCCACTGGATTAAGATGCACAAGCAAAGCACACACCAATTTATTATTAATAAACATTATAAAGCCAATTCATGCCCAATTGAGCACAACCATAAATATGAGCACCAGAATAAGTCACAATAGCTCTGGCACTTGCAAACTTGCAAGAAATTGCGCACAGTAATTATGCCAGAGTATCACACATAATCACACTTGGATTCCAGCCAGCATAGCAACTAGAATAGAGGCATAGATCAGGAAATGGGAGAGAACAGCAAGCACTGGCATTGCCAGGGTAACACTAGCTAAAGCCAGTAGGGCCAGTAGCAAGAACAGCCGCAGCACAGTTATAACCATGGCAGTAGAACAACAGCAGCAGCTAGCCAAAGACACAGCAGTAGCCACACGCGAGCACGAGCAAGCCCTAGTGGCGGAGCATGGCGAGAGAAGGAAGAAGGAGGGGTTAATGGAGGCGAGTACACGGAGCGAGCACCGGCGTGCCATGGCGGCACGGCGGCACAGGCCAAACACGGCAGCGCCAAGCCGCGCCTGGCCTGGCGTCGCCAAGCGCGTGCGCTCCATCACCACGTCAACGCCACGGCGGCGTCACGGCACCAAAGCCGCCGATGGGCGACGCATCACCGCACAACAGAGCGGGCGAACGCGTCGGGGGCGAACGGAGATGGTGGCGAAGAGCAGATCGAGCCGGAAGATCTGATGCGTCGTCAAGAGGCGGACCAGATCCACCGCAGCTCAGCGCCGGAGATGGCCGGAGTTGGCCGGGATAAACCGGCGAAGGGGGCGGCGACGCGGGATCGCCAGAGAGACGCGAGAGATTAGGGTTTGGTCGCGCGTGAGAGGAAGAGGGTGGAATGGGGCTGGTCGAGCCGGACCGGACCGGTCGGTTCGATCTAACCCGCTGGGTTGCACCGACAGGTGGGCCCAGGGGCATTTTTGCCATTTCACAATTCAATTAAAATGCATAAAATTTGGAAATGCACAATAAATATTTAATAGCTCTAAAAAAATAATTAAAAATATGAAAATTGATCAGCATAAAATTCTCTACTTAAATAAAATATCAAAAGAGGTTTTTAAATACAATTAAGGATAAGTCTTAATTTGATGATTTAAATAATTATTTAAATCACACACAATATTTTCAATAATTAAAATCAGTCCATTAATGTCTTTGGACTATAAAAACACCTTGACACATTTCAAGGTTGTATTTTATCCTAAACAAAGTATCCCTAAATTGTTCTTAGTATTAACCTTCCACATAAATAATAAAACACCGGAAAAGGGGGGAAACAACCCTAAAAGCTGAATCATGCATAATTGCTTCTTTAACCATTGCCCTTATCGGACAATGATGCTATTTTCAGAGACAGAGGACAAGGGTCAGTCCACACCATCCAACTGCAAAACTTTGCAGTGTTCGAGCAAGTTCATCACTTGCTCATATCATTTGAGTATTTCTATCAAATTACTTGCAAAGTACTATGGTTATCACTATTGCATAAAAACCAAAACCACTACTTTCATAACTATGAATATGACTATGTGGTGGGCAATGGAACCATGGATTGTGTTGATATGGTGGAGGTTCCATTGCAAGGGTTTATATCCATCTAGGATTAAACAACAAATGTCGCCGAGTGATTCTTGTGCCGTAATACCCGTGTTAACCATAAGATCCGGAGTGGGACGGAGTAGTCAAAAGTGTTTCCACCTCTCGTTCATCAACGGATGCGCTTACCGTAGCAGTTGTATCTGGCGGAACAACCGGAGGGTGGGGATCCCATTCTAATTCCCCACGGTAAAGCATTGCTTGCCGTAGCAGTTGTGTCTTGCGGAACAACCGGAGGGTGGGGATCCCATTCTAATTCCCCACGGTAATGCGGTCTATGATGGGTTGCAGCTACCGGCGAAGGAGTGTATGGTAGAGCCCAGCACTGTCGTCGTGGTCGGGGTCCATGATGTCTACGGGAGCTTCTATTCTTGTAGACAGTGTTGGGCCTCCAAGAGCAGAGGTTTGTAGAACAGCAGCAAGTTTCCCTTAAGTGGATACCCAAGGTTTATCGAACTCAGGGAGGAAGAGGTCAAAGATATCCCTCTCATGCAACCACTGCAACCACAAAGCAAGAAGTCTCTTGTGTCCCCAACACACCAAATAGGTGCACTAGTTCGGCGAAGAGATAGTGAAATACAGGTGGTATAAATAAGTATGAGCAGTAGCAACGGTGCCGAGAAAAGTGCTTGGCGTGTAGTTGATGGTGGTGGTATTGCAGCAGTAGTAACGCGGTAAAAACGAGTAAACAGGCAGTAGTAACTCAGCGGTAGTAACGCAGCAGTAGTAAACAAGCGATAGTAACTCGGCGGTATTTAGGAACAAGGCCTAGGGATTACACTTTCACTAGTGGACACTCTCAACATCGATCACATAACGAACAGATAAATGCATACTCTACACTTTTGTTGGATGATGAACACATTGCGTAGGATTACACGAACCCTCAATGCCGGAGTTAACAAGCTCCACAATAATGCTCATGTTTTAGTAACCTTTAGTGTAAGATAGATCAACGCTACTAAACCAAGTACTAGCATAGCATGCACACTGTCACCTTCATGCATATGTAGGAGGAATAGATCACATCAATATTATCATAGCAATAGTTAACTCCATAATCTACAAGAGATCATGATCATAGCATAAACCAAGTACTAACACGGTGCACTCACTGTCACCATTACACACGTGCAGGAGGAATAAAACTACTTTAATAACACATCACTAGAGTAGCACATAGATAGTAGTGATACAAACATGCTGCAATCATAAAGAGATATAAATAAGCACCTCACTATGCCATTCAATGAGTAAGTATTACGTGAAATATGGCCTAAGAGACCCACACGGTGCACACACTCGTCACCTTTACACACGTGGGACTAGGAGTCTCCCGGAGATCACATAAGTAAAACTCACTTGACTAGCATAATGACATCTAGATTACAAGCATCATCATATGAATCTCAATCATGTAGGGCAGCTCATGAGATTATTGTATTGAAACACATAGGAGAGAGATGAACCACATAGCTACCGGTACAGCCCCGAGCCTCGATGGAGAACTACTCCCTCCTCATGGGAGCAGCAGCGGTGATGAAGATGGCGGTGGAGATGGCAGCGGTGTCGATGGAGAAGCCTTCAGGGGCACTTCCCCGCTCCGGCAGGTGCCGGAACGGAGATCCTGTCCCCGGATCTTGGCTTCGCGATGGCGGCGGCTCGCGGCAGGTTTCGTGGGTTTCGTCAATTGGTATCGGGTTTTCTGATCCAGGGGCTTTTTATAGGCGGAGAGGCGGCGCAGGAAGGTCGAAGGGGGGTCCACGCCCTAGGGGGGTGATACGTCTCCAACGTATCGATAATTTCTTGTGTTCCATGCCACATTATTGATGTTATCTACATGTTTTATGCACACTTTATGTCATATTCGTGCATTTTCTGGAACTAACCTATTAACAAGATGCCGAAGTGCCAATTGCTTGTTTTACTGCTGTTTTTGGTTTCAGAAATCCTAGTAAAGAAATATTCTCGGAATTGGACGAAATAAAAGCCCGGAGGCCTATTTTCTCACGAAGCTTCCCGGAAGTCCGAAGGAGAGACGAAGAGGGGCCACGGGGTGGCCAAACCCTAGGGCGGCGCGGCCCCACCCTCGGCCGCGCCGGCACGTGGTTTGGGCCCCCGTGCCGCCTCTTGACCTGCCCTTCCGCCTACAAATAGCCTCCGTGACGAAACCCCCGAGTGCCGAGAGCCACGATACGGAAAACATTGCGAGACGCCGTCGCCGCCGATCCCATCTCGGGGGATCCCGGAGATCGCCTCCGGCACCCCTGCCGGAGAGGGGAATCATCTCCCGGAGGACTCTACACCGCCATGGTCGCCTCCGGAGTGATGAGTGAGTAGTCTACCCCTGGACTATGGGTCCATAGCAGTAGCTAGATGGTTGTCTTCTCCCCATTGTGCTATCATTGTCGGATCTTGTGAGCTGCCTATCATGATCAAGATCATCTATATGTAATTCTATATGTTGCGTTTGTTGGGATCCGATGAATAGAGAATACTTGTTATGTTGATTATCAAAGTTATGCTTATGTGTTGTTTATGATCTTGCATGCTCTCCGTTATTAGTAGATGCTCCGGCCAAGTAGATGCTTTTAACTCCAAGAGGGAGTACTTATGCTCGATAGTGGGTTCATGCCTGCATTGACACCTGGGGGAGTGACAGAAACCCCTAAGGTTGTGTTGTGCTTGTTGCCACTAGGGATAAAACATTGATGCTATGTCTAAGGATGTAGTTGTTGATTACATTACGCACCATACTTAATGCAATTGTGCTGTTGTTTTGCAACTTAATACTGGAGGGGTTCGGATGATAACACGAAGGTGGACTTTTTAGGCATAGATGCGATTGGATGGCGGTCTATGTACTTTGTCGTAATGCCCAATTAAATCTCACTATACTCATCATGATATGTATGTGCATTGTCATGCTCTCTTTATTTGTCAATTGCCCAATCTGTAATTTGTTCACCCAACATGCTTCGTTCGTCTTATGGGAGAGACACCTCTAGTGAGCTGTGGACCCCGGTCCAATTCTCTTTACCGAAATACAATCTACTGCAATACTTGTTTTTACTTGTTTTCTCTGCAAACAATCATCTTCCACACAATACGGTTAATCCTTTGTTACAGCAAGCCGGTGAGATTGACAACCTCATCTGTTTCGTTGGGGCAAAGTAGTTTGGTTGTGTTGTGCGGGTTCCACGTTGGCGCCGGAATCTCTCGGTGTTGCGCCGCACTACATCCCGCCGCCATCAACCTTCAACGTGCTTCTTGGCTCCTCCTGGTTCGATAAACCTTGGTTTCTTTCCGAGGAAAACTTGCTGCTGTGCGCATCATACCTTCCTCTTGGGGTTGCCCAACGAACGTGTGAAATACACGCCATCAAGCTCTTTTTACGGCGCCGTTGCCGGGGAGATCAAGACACTGTCTGCAAGGGGAGTCTCCACTTCTCAATCTCTTTACTTTGTTTTTGTCTTGCTTTATTTTATTTACTACTTTGTTTGCTGCACTAAATCAAAATACAAAAAAATTAGTTGCTAGTTTTACTTTATTTGCTATCTTGTTTGCTATATCAAAAACACAAAAAAATTAGTTTACTTGCATTTACTTTATCTAGTTTGCTTCATTTACTATTGCTAAAATGGCCAACGCTGAAAATACTAAGTTGTGTGACTTCACAACCACAAATAATAATGATTTCTTATGCACACCTATTGCTCCACCTGCTACTACAGCAGAATTCTTTGAAATTAAACCCGCTTTACTTGAATCTTGTCATGAACCATCAATTTTCTGGTGTTAGTTACGATGATGCTTGCTGCCCATCTCAATAATTTTGTTGAACTATGTGAAATGCAAAAATATAAAGATGTAGATGGTGATATTATTAAACTAAAATTGTTCCCTTTCTCATTAAGAGGAAGAGCTAAAGATTGGTTGCTATCTCCTGCCTAAGAATAGTATTGATTCATGGACTAAATGCAAGGATGCTTTTATTGGTAGATATTATCCCCCTGCTAAAATTATATCTTTGAGGAGTAGCATAATGAATTTTAAACAATTAGATACTGAACATGTTGCTCAAGCTTGGGAAAGAATGAAATCTCTGGTTAAAAATTGCCCAACCCATGGAGTCGACTACTTGGATGATCATCCAAACCTTCTATGCGAGGACTAAATTTTTCTTCGCGGAATTTATTGGATTCAGCTGTCTGGAGGTACCTTTATGTCCATCACATTGGGGGCGGCTACAAAACTTCTTGATGATATGATGATAAATTACTACGAATGGCACACGGAAAGAGCCCCACAAGGTAAGAAGGTAAATTCTGTCGAAGAATCCTCCTCCTTGAGTGATAAGGTTGATGCTATTATGTCTATGCTTGCGAATGATAGGACTAATGTTGATCCTAATAATGTTCCGTTAGCTTCATTGGTTGCACAAGAAGAACATGTTGATGTAAACTTCATTAAAAATAATAATTTCAACAACAATGCTTACCGGAACAATTCTAGTAATAACTATAGGCCATATCCTTATAATAATGGCAACGGCTATGGTAATTCTTATGGAAATTCTTACAACAATAATAGGAATTCACCCCTGGACTTGAAGCCATGCTTAAAGAATTTATTAGTACACAAACTGCCTTTAACAACTCCGTTGAGGAAAAGCTCAATAAAATTGATATTCTTGTTTCTAGAGTTGATAGTCTTGCCTCTGATGTTGATCTTTTGAAATCGAAAGTTATGCCCAATAGGGACATTGAAAATAAAATTGTTACTACAGCAAATGCCATTCAAGTTAGAATTAATGAGAATATAAGATTAATGGGTGAACTGCGTGCTAGGTGGGATAGAGAAGAAAATGAAAAACTAGCTAAAGAGAAAAATATAGCTAAAGTTTGGACTATTACCACCACTAGTAATGATAATGCTACACATATTGCTGCACCTCCTACTCATACTAATAAAAGAATTGGTGTTAGCAATGTTTCCACTTCTAATGCAAAGCGCGAAAAGCTGAAACTGCTAAAGCTGCTTGAAACTGCCTGTGATAAAGCTGCTGAAATTTTTTCCAACATTGGGGATGATGATCCATTTGCTTTAGATTATAATGGTTTGAATTTTGATGATTGCCACATCTCTGAAGTTATAAAGTTCTTGCAAAAACTTGCTAAAAGTCCTAATGCTAGTGCTATAAATTTGGCTTTCACGCATCATATTACAAATGCTCTCATAAAAGCTAGAGAAGAGAAACTAGAGCGCGAAGCCTCTATTCCTAAAAAGCTAGAAGATGGTTGGGAGCCCATCATTAAGATGAAGGTTAAAGATTTTGATTGTAATGCTTTATGTGATCTTGGTGCAAGTATTTACTGTTATGCGAAGAAAATTTATAATATGCTTGACTTGCCACCGCCTGAAAAATTGTTATTTGGATGTTAATCTTGCTGATCATTCTACAAAGAAACCTTTGGGTAAAGTTGATAATGTTCGCATTACCGTTAACAATAATCTTGTTCCCGTTGATTTTGTTGTCTTGGATATTGAATGCAATACATCTTGTCCAATTATATTGGGAAGACCTTTTCTTCGAACTGTTGGTGCTATTATTGATATGAGGGAAGGTAATATAAAATATCAATTTCCTCTCAAGAAAGGTATGGAACACTTCCCTAGAAAGAGAATGAAGGTACCTTATGATTCTATCATTAGAACAAATTATGATGTTGATGCTTCATCTCTCGATGTTACTTGATACACACTTTACTGCGCCTAGCTGAAAGGCGTTAAAGAAAAGCGCTTATGGGAGACAACCCATGTTTTTACCTACAGTACTTTGTTTTTATTTTGTGTCTTGGAAGTTGTTTACTACTGTAGCAACCTCTCCTTATCTTAGTTTTGAGTTTTGTTGTGCCAAGTTAAGCCGTTGATAGAAAAGTAAGTACTAGATTTGGATTACTGCGCAGTTCCAGATTTCTTTGCTGTCACGAATCTGAGCCCACTGCCCTGCAGGAAGCTCAGAAAATTATGCCAATTTACGTGCATGATCCTCAGATATGTACGCAACTTTCATTCAATTTGAGCATTTTCATTTGAGCAAGTCTGGTGCCATTTTAAAATTCGTCAATACGAACTGTTCTGTTTTGACAGATTCTGCCTTTTATTTCGCATTGCCTCTTTCGCTATGTTGGATGAATTTCTTTGATCCACTAATGTCCAGTAGCATTATGCAATGTCCAGAAGTGTTAAGAATGATTGTGTCACCTCTGAATATGTCAATTTATATTGTGCACTAACCCTCTAATGAGTTGTTTCGAGTTTGGTGTGGAGGAAGTTTTCAAGGATCAAGAGAGGAGTATGATGCAACATGATCAAGGAGAGTGAAAGCTCTAAGCTTGGGGATGC